>NW_028325314.1:0-2000 GCF_027475165.1 Benincasa hispida | reverse complement strand
ACAATCTCCCACTTGTCCTAATGCCTCGGAGACTAATGTACAATACATGAAAATACAAGTACAATATACAATAAACTAGGACATACTCTATACCCTAGTATCATCTCCCACTTTCCCTAGACAAGATGTCGCATGTCCTGCAGACCCAGACTCTCTAGATGACCCTCGAACACTTTAGTCATGAGAGCCTTTGTAAATGAATCAGCAATGTTATGCTCCGACACGATCTTCATAACTATCACATCACCACGATGCACAATCTCCCCGATCAAGTGATATTTCCATTCGATATGCTTGCCTCTACGATGACTCCGAGGCTCCTTCGAATTTTCCATAACCCCACTGTTATCACAATAAAGAGTGATCGAAAAATTCATATTTGGAACAACTTCCAAATCTGTAAAGAATTTTCTCAGCCAAACAGCCTCCTTAGGTGCGTCACAAGTGGCTACGTATTCAACTTCCATAGTGGAGTCTATGATGCATCCTTGCTTGATGCTTCGTCATACTACAGCCCCTCCATTTAGAGTAAACATTGGCACTGATGTTGACTTACGAGAATCTCTATCAGTCTTAAAGTTAGAGTTTGTGTATCCTTTAAGGATCAAATCCATATCTCCATACATAAGCATGTAGTCCTCGTCTAGTGATTTAATCTAGGATTGGACTGACAATGACTGACGATCCCTACTGTATAGCAAATATCGGGTCTGGTACATAACATTGCATACATTAAGCTTCCAACAGCCGAAGCATAGGGAATTCGTCTCATCTCCTCAACCTCTTGAGCCATCTTACGACACTGATCCTTAAACAATACGATTCCATGCCTAAAGGGTAACAAACCCCTCATGGAACCCTGCATCCTATACCTAACCAATATTTGATCAATGTACGATGCTGAGATAAGATAACAAACCCCTCATGGAACCCTGCATCTTCTATCTGACCAATATTTGATCAATGTACGTTGCTTGAGATAAGGCTAACCTCTCGTTGTTACGATCCCGAATGATCTGGATCCCTAAAACATACTGCGCCTCACCCAAATCTTCCATTTGGAACTGGGCATCTAGCCACTTCTTAATGTCAGTCAGAAACCCTACATCATTCCCAATGAGTAGGATATCATCCATATACAGTATCAGGAAAGCTACTGAGCTATTGATGATCTTCTTGTGAACACAAAGCTCATCAATGTTCTGATCAAAGCCAAACGATTTGATTGCACTGTCAAATCTAATGTTCCACGATCTATATGCTTGTTTCAGCCCATAAATGGACCTATTAAGCTTGTAAACTTTTTGCTCTTGATCTAGAACAATGAACCCCTCTGGTTGAGCCATGTAGATGGTCTCCTAAAGATTACCATTAAGAAAGGTAGTCTTGACGTCTATTTGCTGATGGAATACGAGACATACGTAGTGGAATTGGGACCTAATTACACTCTAATTGCTTATAAATTAAAGGAAAATAACATGCAATTGAAGGAATAACAGTGAACTAAAAATGTAGTTGAAGCTCCCGAAAGCCGTTTCTCCTCGTTGAATCTCGACCCGAACTATTTTGGACCACCACTAGAGTTGACCTACTATCCTTTGGACTGAGAACCGAGTTGTGGGACCCGGTGGATGCTGAGAACCGAGAGAGAGAAAAGAGATGAAAATAAGGAATGAAATTTTGAGTAGGTTTCGGTGTTTCCTTTGTTTTTCACAAAGTTTTAATTTTCCAGCCCAAATTTCAAAAAACTAATTTTCAAAATGGCAACATTTTGACTTTTTATGATTTTATTCATGTTGACTAATTTTGACCTCCCGAGCATGAATCCGCATTCATTTTTTCGAAATTCAAATCACATTTGAATATAAGGTCGGTCAAAGTTTGACTTTTCAAAGTCAAAAAACAACTCTTTGTCTTTTTACAACTTTGACCATTTCCATTATTTCCGAGCTTCCGAATATGAACATATTCATATTCTTGATATTTAAATCAAATTTAAA
>NW_028325313.1:0-18954 GCF_027475165.1 Benincasa hispida | reverse complement strand
TTAGAAGTTGGACGCTAGCTAATTCAGGAGACAATAGGCAGTAGATAACTTTTTGTTTGAACACTTCTCATTAGAAGAATTGGAGGTGAATAAATTGCCCATATACTCTTAAATTTGAAAGGGTAAGTGGAATCCACAAGCAGTGAAGGCAACCCACGCGTGAAAACTAGCGAGATTGGAGAGAACATTGGAGAGAGCGAGATTCTCAGCGAGACAGTAGGAGAGAGTGGGAGCAAGAGCGAGAGCGGGAGCGAGAGCGAGAACAGAAACAACGAGAGTCGCGAGAGCCAAACCAACGAGAAAACTGGAGAGAGCGAGATTTTAAGAACAGAAAGAGCGAGGTTTGGATAGAAGCATGGATTATGCGTTGAATTTGGCCACGATCTTGTAGATTATACATGGAAAAACCCTAAAATTGAATACAAACAAAGAATGATGACATAAAGGCAAACGTTAGCCAAGATTAGGTGTCTTATTGAGAGGAATCCTTAAACCCTAAGTAATTTTAAAGAAGCCACCTGTAGGATGATTTGTCACACTGAGAAGAGCTGAAAACTACTATAAATAGGACCCTTTGCCGAAGATTTAACCCATTCTCAAACAAATCTCAGTAACAAAGAATCGTGTGAAAGAGTAAGTGTGAGTGAGGAAGTTCTGTGAGGCTAAAAGAGAAAAGCTCGGGTAAGGTGCTGCCCAAATTTCCTTCTAGTTTAAAAAGGGAAAGCTCTACTGATCAAATCATAAAGAATAATAAGGAATAACTAGATCACAGTAAGTAGTTTATCTCACCCTCTCTTTAAATGTTCTATGGTAGTGTACCTTTATCATGTTGCATGATTATGTTAATTGTTATATTGCATTACATGTTTAGAACACGTTTCTCTACAAGGGACCCCATGCATTATGTTTGTTCACGATTACGTTAAAATCAAGTTTTAATTAGGTGTAAGTTATGCTTCCAGTCTAATCTTACGTTTATGTTAATGGTTGATGTTGGATGCGACTCTGGCCCTACTGACTGCATGACCCGCTAATCATCAGATGGGTTAGTTTCCGCTTAAGTCCTCATCTTCCTATCAGGGCGGAGAAATTTATGCTTCCAGGGCTGGCAGGGCATGTATGGTTGCACCCCTCCAGGCCTAATCTTACGTTATGTTTATGCTAGGGACTAGCAGGGTATGTATGGTTGCACCCCTCTAGTCCAATATTACGTTTATGCTAATGGTTGATGTTGGATGCGACTCTAGCCCTACTGACTGCATGACCCGCTAATCATCAGATGGGTTAGTTTTCGCTTAGGTCCTCATCTTCCCATCGGGGCGGAGAGATTTATGTTGGAAGCATAACCGACCACCACATGTTATTATACGTTTTCGGTCCCAACCATATGTTTCCATGACATGTTGCTTGTGATTGTTCATTTGGTCACTACCCTACGTGAGAACTACTTACTGGGTATATTATATACTCATCCTATATTTTTACAGACTTTGTAGGTAAGGACACAGCATAGGTGGCAGAACTGGACGTCGCTCAAATGGCCAACCATCAAACTCACTATTATAGACACATGCATTTTGTACCACCATGCTAATGTTTTATGGATCCTGGTGTTTTGATAAATGAACTTTTTATATAGTTTTTCAATCTAATTAATAAAATCTAGATATGTTCTTTTAAATTTGCACCAAAACTCATCTCATGATAAAAGAGTCTAAGTATGCATATCGTAGCGGTCAGATCATAATGTGTAAGGATTCGGTCGTTACAGTTTTGTATCAGAGCTTTGGGCCAAATAGGCTTTATAGCATTAGAAGAGTCGTGGTGTTTGATGGTTCGGCCTATTAAGTGATGCCCATAGCTACGCCAAATACGCTGGTAAGCGAAATTTTCGAACAAGTAATTTAGTAAATAATTTAGTAGACATAAGTTTGAGTTTTAAAAAAAAATTATTTGAGAATACAGGATGTTTCATCCTTCAATATTTGACGAATCATCTGTGCATCCAACTATAACATTGAATTGGATAGAAATAGAACTATTTTCCGCCATATGAACATCACAGAAGAACAGAAAGTAAATTGTGCCACCTTCATGTTAAGAGGCGATGCAAAGTTCTAGTGGGAATCCACACAAAGAACAATCAAAGGTACAGTCTCATGGTAGCAATTCAATCAGGCTTTTTACAACAAGTATTTTCCTTTGACAGTGAGATGTCAAAAGGAAGTGGAATTTCTTAATCTTCGTCAAGAGAAAATGTCGGTGGTAGAGTATGAACGAAAATTTGATCGCTTGTCCCACTTTGTCCCTCGACTAGTGAACACAGAAGAGAATAAGGTGGAAAGGTTTATTTGGGGATTAAGAGAAGGCATTCGAGGCACTGTTACTGCCTTCCGACACAAAAAGTATGCTCTTACCCTCGAGTCGGCCTTACTCATGGAAGTAGATCTTGCTGCCAAAACCTCAACTTCTGAACAAGGATGCGTGCCAAATCAAAAGAGAAAATTCGCCCAATAGGGCTTCCAACGCTCACAACGGCAAGCAAAAATTTCCGAAAGCAATTAGGGCGTACAGTCACAACAGAAGAGTCAAACATTTACATATCCTAAGTGTAGAAATTGTGGAAAACACCATCAAGGGAAATGTCTTCGGAACTTAGGGGTGTGTTTCAACTGCGGCCAGACAGGTCACTATACAAAGGCTTGCCCAAAGCTCATCAACCAAGTATCAATGGCCCAGACCACCCAGCCTACTAGTAACAAGGTTACCCAACAACAGAAAGGACGGGTGTTTGCTGTTACACGTCAAGAGGCAGAGGATCAAGATGCAGTTGTTACAGGTACATTACCCATCCTCAGGTATTATGCCTTCACTTTATTTGATTCGGGCTCTAGTCATTCATTCATCTCTACAACATTTGCATAACATGCTCAATTAACATCAAAGCCCTTAGTCTACATTCTATCCGTAGCTACTCCTGCGGAGTATCTATGTTGGTCCACTCAGTAGTAGAAAACTGTGAATTGTCAGTATCAGGACATAAACTAGGGGTGACCCTTATCATCCTAGACATAAGTGATTTTGACATAATACTAGGTATGGACTAGTTAGCAGCAAACTATGTAAGCATAGATTACCATAATAAAGAGGTCATATTCACCTTTCCAATAGGAACCAAATTTAAGTTTAAGAGTTCTAATACACCATCAGCCTCAAGAATAATTTCAGCCTTAAAACTAAACATTTGCTCAACCATGGGGCTTGGTCATATTTAGCAAGCGTAGTAGATTTACGAAACCAAAAGGATGAAATTAAGGCCATTCCTGTAATAAGAGAATTTGAAGATATATTCCCAAAAGAGCTACCAGGTTTACCACCGAATCGAGAAATAGAATTTTGTATAGATCTAATTCCCGGAGCTGAACCAATATCTAAAGCACTATATAGAATGGCACTTGCGGAATTAAAAGAACTCAAAATACAGTTACAAGAATTACTAGATAAGGGATTTATACGCCCTAGCGTGTCTCCATGGGGAGCACCTGTTTTATTTGTTAGGAAAAAGGATGGATCAATGCGTTTATGTATATATTATCGGGAGTTGAATAAGTTGACAATAAAGAATAAGTATCCACTCCAACGCATTGATGACCTATTTGACCAATTACAAGGAGCCTCAGTATTCTCCAAAATAGACTTACGATCTAGACATCATCAACTACGAATCAAGGAGTCGGATATACCCAAGACTGCTTTCCGAACAAGATATGGGCATTATGAATTCGTTGTGATGCCCTTTGGATTAATGAATTCCCCAGCAGCCTTCATGGACTTGATGAATAGAATTTTTAAGGACTATCTTGATAACTTCGTGATCGTATTTATAGATGATATTTTGGTCTATTCCAAGTCTGAGGTGGAACATGAAAAACATCTTAGGGATGTCTTTTCCATACTAAGGAATGAAAAGTTGTATGCCAAATTCTCCAAGTGTGAGTTTTGGACGTGACAAGTTGCCTACCTAAGGCATATTGTAAAGCAAGAAGGAATCTCAGTGGATCCTACTAAGACTGAAACAGTTAGTAAGTGGCCTCGCCCAACAACAGTCAGCGAAGTGCGCAGCTTCCTTGGATTAGCAGGATATTATAGACGATTTGTGAAGAATTTCTCAAGTATAGCGTTACCCTTAACTAACCTCACTAAGAAGAATAATCCTTTTGTCTGGAACTAAGCATGTGAGCAAAGCTTCCAGGAACTAAATGAAAAGTTGACCACAACCCCTATAATCACTATACCTGATGGATCAGGGGGTTTAACTGTGTATAGTGACGCATTGAAGAAGGGGCTTGGTTGTGTATCGATGCAACACGGAAAGGTAATAGCATATGCTTCAAGACAACTAAAATCTTATGAACAAAATTATCCCGTTCATGACTTAGAGTTAGCTGCCATAGTCTTTGCTTTAAAGATATGGAGACATTACTTATATGGGAAAAAGATCCAAATTTATACAGATCATAAAAGTCTTAAGTACTTCTTTACCCAGAAAGAGTTAAATATGAGGCAACGAAGATGGTTAGAATTAGTCAAAGATTATGACTGTGAGATCCTTTATCACCCAGGAAAAGCTAACATTGTTGCTGATGCTCTTAGCAGAAAGTCAGCTCATACATCAGCTCTAAGTACCATCTCCAAACACATAATGGATGACCTTGAAAGAGCTGAGATCTCACTATACCAGAAACCTTCACAACTCAAATAGCACAGTTAATTGTAAGACCTGCATTAAGGCAAAGGATAATTGATGCATAACAAATAGATAAATATGTAAACAAACAACTGCAGTCAGAAAATGGAGAAACCAATTAATTCTATACAGCCCCAGACTCTGCACTTCTCTACCGTGGGCGTCTATGTGTACCAGATGATGAAGAAATCAAGAAAGAACTACTAAAGGAAGCTCATGAATCATGATTTTCAATACATTCTAGGAGTACTAAAATGTATCGAGACTTGAAAGCACATTACTAGTGGTGTAACATAAAAAAGGATATAGCTGACATGTAAGTAAATGTTTGGTTTGTCAACAGGTGAAAGCTCTACGGCAACGATCACAAGGACTCCTCCAGCCTCTAAATGTTCCAGAATGGAAATGGGAGCATATTTCTATGGACTTCATCTCAGGACTCCCGAAAACTATTAAAGGCCACAACATGATTTGGCTGATTATAGATCGACTCACCAAATCGGCCCATTTCCTACCATGCAAGACTACTCACACTACGGAAGCACTAGCTCAAATGTACTTAAAAGAGGTCATCCGGTTACATGGAATCCCAGTATCAATTGTTTCAGATCGAGACCCTCGCTTCGTCTCCAAGTTCTGGAAAAGTTTGCAGAAAGCAATGGGCACACAGCTAAATTTTAGCACAGCCTTCCACCCACAAACTGATGGCCAAACAGAACAAGTTAATCAAATCCTAGAAGACATGTTGAGGGCATGTGCTTTGGATTTTACTGGAGCATGGGATTCGCAGATACATCTTATAGAATTTTCTTATAATAATAGTTATCAGGCGACAATTGGTATGGCTCCCTTTGAAGCCTTATACGGAAAAAAAATGCAGATCCCCTGTACACTGGGATGAAGTCGGGGAGCGAACAGGATCTGAATTGGTGCAGCAAACATCAAAGTCAATTAAGCTAATTCGGTAAAGAATGCGAACAACTTAAAGCAGACAGAAGAATTATGCTGATAACCATCGAAAAGAGTTGGAATTCAAAGTAGAAGATCACGTATTTCTAAAGGTAGCACCAATGAAAGGCATTATGCGTTTCGGACGAAAAGGCAAACTTAGCCCCCGCTTTATTGGACCCTTAGAACTTATTGGCCAAGTAACTTATCAATTAGCATTTCCACCTACCCTTTCTACAATACATAATGTCTTTCATGTATCGAAGCTTCGAAAATACGTGTTTGACCCATCACATGTAGTAAATTATGAACCTCTACAAATAAGTGAAAACTTGGAATATGAAGAGACTCCAGTTTTCATCCTAGCAAAAGAAAAGACGCCGCTTCGTAATCGGGAAATAAGTTTAGTAAAGGTTCTCTAGAGAAATCAACAAATGGAAGAAGCTACATGGGAACGAGAAGAAGAGATGAAAGACAAATACCCTTATCTATTTAAGAACCAAGAAACTTTCGAGGACGAAAGTTCTTAAGGGGGGAAGAATGTAACAATCCAGATTTGTACGCATACAGGAAATTAAATGTCAAATATTAAGCAGGACGAAATTTTATTTAAAGGGGTGGAAATTTAGAATGGGAAAAAAATAGGAAATTTATTCATTATCCAAAAATAATGAATAAAGGAGCAAAATAAGGGAGAATTAATTGGAAGTTGGACGCTAGCTAATTCAGGAGACAATAGGCAGTAGATAACTTTTTGTTTGAACACTTCTCATTAGAAGAATTGGAGGTGAATAAATTGCCCATATATGCTTAAATTTGAAAGAGTTAAAAACGGTAAGTGGAATCCACAAGCAGTGAAGGCAACCCACGCGTGAAAACTAGCGAGATTGGAGAGAACATTGGAGAGAGCGAGAGTAAAGAGAGCAAGATTCTCAGCGAGACAGTAGGAGAGAGTTGGAGCAAGGGCGAGAGCGGGAGCGAGAGTGAGACCAGTGACAGCGAGAGTCACGAGAGCCAAACCAACGAGAAAGCTGAAGAGAGCGAGATTTTAAGAACAGAAAGAGCGAGATTTGGATAGAAGCATGGATTATGCGTTGAATTTGGCCACGATCTTGTAGATTATACATGGAAAAACCCTAAAATTGAATACAAACAAAGAATGATGACATAAGGGCAAACGTTAGCCAAGATTAGGTTCTTATTGAGAGTAATCCTTAAACCCTAAGTAATTTTAAAGAAGCCACCTGTAGGATGATTTGTCACACTGAGAAGAGCTGAAAACTACTATAAATAGGACCCTTTGCCTGAAGATTAACCCATTCTCAGAAAAATCTCAGTAACAAAGAATCGTGTGAAAGAGTAAGTGTGAGTGAGGAAGTTCTGTGAGGCTAAAAGAGAAAAGCGCGGGTAAGGTGCTGCCCAAATTTCCTTCTAGTTTAAAAAGGGAAAGCTCTACTAATCAAATCATAAAGAATAATAAGGAATAACTAGATCACAGTAAGTAGTTTATCTCACCCTCTCTTTAAATGTTCTATGGTAGTGTACCTTTATTATGTTGCATGATTATGTTAATTGTTATATTGCATTACATGTTTAGAACACGTTTCTCTACAAGGGACCCCATGCATTATGTTTGTTCACGATTACGTTAAAATCAAGTTTTAATTAGGTGTAAGTTATGCTTCCAGTCTAATCTTACGTTTATGTTAATGGTTGATGTTGGATGCGACTCTTGCCCTACTGACTGCATGACCCGCTAATCATCAGATGGGTTAGTTTCCACTTAAGTCCTCATCTTCCTATCAGGGTGGAGAAATTTATGCTTCCAAGGCTGGCAGGGCATGTATGGTTGCACCCCTCCAGGCCTAATCTTACGTTATGTTTATGCTAGGGACTAGCAGGGTATGTATGGTTGCACCCCTCTAGTCCAATATTACGTTTATGCTAATGGTTGATGTTGGATGCGACTCTAGCCCTACTGACTGCATGACCCGCTAATCATCAGATGGGTTAGTTTTCGCTTAGGTCCTCATCTTCCCATCGGGGCGGAGAGATTTATGTTGGAAGCATAACCGACCACCACATGTTATTATATATTTTCGGTCCCAACCATATGTTTCCATGACATGTTGCTTGTGATTGTTCATTTGGTCACTACCCTACGTGAGAACTACTTACTGGGTATATTAGATACTCATCCTATATTTTTACAGACTTTGTAGGTAAGGACACAGCATAGGTGGCAGAACTGGACGTCGCTCAAATGGCTAACCATCAAACTCACTATTATAGACACATGCATTTTGTACCACCATGCTAATGTTTTATGGATCCTGGTGTTTTGATAAATGAACTTTTTATATAGTTTTTCAATCTAATTAATAAAATCTAGATATGTTCTTTTAAATTTGCACCAAAACTCATCTCATGATAAAAGAGTCTAAGTATGCATATCGTAGTGGTCAGATCATAATGTGTAAGGATCCGGTCGTTACAGTTTTGTATCAGAGCTTTGGGCCAAATAGGCTCTATAGCATTAGAAGAGTCGTGGTGTTTGATGGTTCGGCCTATTAAGTGATGCCCATAGCTACGCCAAATACGCTGGTAAGTACTAATAGCTGCATCCAGTAGATGGTCACACGTGTGCTTATTATCAAGTCAAAATCTTGCATTTGCAAGACTACTTGCTCAAACAATTAAGTTAGGAGCACAATTTTTTTGATTATACAATTAAGACCAGATAATGTTGGTGATTTACATCCCAAACTTTTGATAATTACTGTATGTCAATTAGGATAAATGTTGAATATCTTATAGCTCATATCTTGTAGCTCACGTTCATATACAAAATGGTTTAGCAGAATCATTCAAAAATGTTTGCAATTAATTACAAGACCATTACTTGTGACAGCTAAGCTTTCTTCATCTATATGGAGACATGCAATTTTGTAAGCAGCATCACTTGTATGCATTAGGCCAGTAACTTATCATAAGTACTCATCATTACAATTAGTTTATGGTCATGAGCCAAATATTTCACATTTGAGAATTTTTGGGTGTGCGGTATATGTTTCAGTTGCTCCACCACAACGCACTAAAATGGGTCCTCAAAAGAGGTTAGAAATATATGTTAGATATGATTCCTATTCAATTATTAAATATCTTGAACCCGTGACGGGTGTTGTATTTACTGCACGATTTGTTGATTTTCATTTTAATGAGATAAATTTTCCAACATTAAGGGGATGAATTAAGAAATTGGAAAAAGAAATTACATGGAATGCATCTTATTGTCTCATTTAGATCCCTATACAGATCAATGTGAACTTCGAGTTCAAAAAATAATTCATTTGCAAATTATAGTAAATCAATTACCAGATGCATTTATAGATGCAAAGAAAGAAATTAAGTCACACATACTAGCTGAAATGTACCATAAAAATTTGATATCCCAACACAACAAGTTGTCTCTAATGAGTCTGGAACACGCCAGAAGTATGGTAGACTAGTGGGTTCCAAAGATAAAAGTCCTCGAAAACGAAAAATAAGTAAAAAAGACATGGTTGAGGATATAAATACCCATGAAGACATTCTTGACATGACTAGTGAGGAAAGTGAAAAATCTAAAGATGATAATGAGATTGCAATAAATTATGTCATGACAGGAAAAAGATAGAATTGAACTAATGTAGTTATTGACAACATTTTGCCGTATAATGTTGCTCTTGATATTATATCTGAATGAACCGAAATCTGTTGAAGAATGTCAACATAGAAATGATTGGCTTAAGTGGAAAGAAGCAATCAAGGCAGAATTAAACTCACTTTCAAAATGGTAGGTTTTTGGACCCGTAGTCTAAACACCAGAAGGTGTCAAACCTATGGGATACAAATGGGTACTTGTAAAAAAAAGAAATGAAAATAATGTGGTCACAAGATACAAAACAAGACTAGTTGACTTTTCACAAAGGCGTGGTATTGATTATGAGGAGACATATTCTTCAGTGGTAGATGCAATTACATTAAAATATTTAATTGGCTTGACTGTGTATAAAAGTCTGGATATGCATCTTATGGATGTAGTCACAACATATTTATATGGATCTTAGAAGAGTTTAAGATACCTGAAACATATACATCAAATTCTCGAGAGTGGTATTCAATAAAATTACAGATATCACTATATAGATTGAAATAATCGGGATGGATGTGGTACAATCACCTGAATGGATATTTATTGAAAGAAAGATATCAAAATAATCGAACATGTCTATGTGTTTTTATAAAAAAAATCACAGTAAGGATTTTCTATTATAACTGTATATGTTGATGACTTGAATATAATTGGAACTTCTGAAGAACTTTCAAAGGCAATAGAATATCTTAGGAAAAAATTTGAGATAAAAGTGAAGAAAATCAGACATGAGGATTTCCATGAGCAGCGGAATGATCGTTCTAAATTCAATTCGAAATTGAACACTAACAATTACATTCAAGAAACGAAAACTAACAGGTCATGCACAATACGAAATTAAGTTACAGATGAGATCAAGGGATAAAGTATACCTTTGAAGACTCATTCTTCAAACTCCCTCGATCACGAATGCTCGAATAGTCTCCAAGACACAATACACAAACGCTTGAACACAACGACCACAACACAGCACGATCAATAGCAACCACCACACAAATAATGGGAACATACAATGAACAACCTCCAAAATCTCGAGCTCAGTTGAGTTGAGTGAGGACACCACCACAATAGTTACCTTGGTATTCTCGGTGTGAAAATCTAGAAGTATGGGCTCTGTATGAACTTGGTTAGAGGAAGAGATTGGAGGAACAACAATCGTGTAGACAATTGAGCAAGTGGGAGATGAGAAGTGTCTATCGTATAGATGAATGCTCATTCATGTAGAAGAAGGCAGCCTATCATATAGACAAAGCCCTGCGCTCGTTTAGCTACAACAAGCTGAGTGAACTATCGTATAGTGACGCTCCACGATTGTTTAGTCTCTCTGTCAGCTATCGTTTAGTGAAACAATTTTACTTGATAGATTTGCCGTGAGTTTCTATCCGAAAGTAGCAACTCTCCATTTTAGGATAACATTTTTCCTTTTATCTCACAGTTACTATAAAACCACCAATAGCCTCCCACTTAATTGATTATTAGAGAAAAAGAGATAATTATCCAATAATTAATATTATTATAAATATATATGATAACCAACTTACCATATTATATTTATAACCTATAGTTTTAATATTTTATCTCATGAAACATATAAACCATAACTCTTTTTCTATTTTATGGTACTTAATGTAAATCACATTTACATTAATCTTCCACTTCATGTATCACATACATCACATCGATTATATCATATATAATCGAATTTTCTCTTGTCAATTTGAACATTTCACATTAACCCTAAGAATTGATTCTCAACTTAAATCCATTGAGCTACCAAAGGGACCTTATGAACCTATAGCTTGAAGCTCCAACGGTAAGTGAATAACTAACTAAACTTCTTAGTCACGGGATCCACCATCCATTAATTGTCGGGCACTCCACTAAAGACCGACAGCTACACTCTCCTTATTACAGTTATATTTTTTCCATATCAACCAATCAACAGTGTGATAACCCTTCACAGATCGCTCGTAAGTACAGTTGAGCTAATTTATCGTTATGCCCCTGTAGTTACATCTAACTCCTTAAGTACCACTAATCCCTCTAATGAACATAAGTCATAGTCCTACTATGACTGAGTCCTCTCTTCCAAAGAGAATTTGTGGCCAGTGTGTTCAAGACCCGGAATCAGCCCTTAAGGGATCAATCAATCTACTTACCCCTACTTCGGTGAAGAAGTGAATTCCATCATGTGTATTGAGTTCCCAGCTCCCAAATCAGACAAATCTTCAAAAAGGTAGGCTTGTTGAGTTGGCAATCTGCCACCCTCACCCATACTAATCAAAGGATCGTTCTTAAAGGCAGGAGTTCCCAAAACACTCGGGATTAAGGTCATGTCACCTATGGTCATTTAGGTGAGATGTAAGTCTCAAGTATCAACGACGTTATAAAAAGAGACTAGTATTCTCATGGTCTGGTCTTATAAAAACTTTTTTTACAGGACACCCCCGGTCGCATGTCTCCGCATGAATGGTCAGGATCTACTATCTGTAGTAGTTCACAACACTTGTAAACCTCTACAAAGCGGGCCGTATCCGTAATGTCACCAGGATTAGGTGTCTCTCCTTAATCCTTATACTACAGATCTTTTTAGGTTATCACTTAAGGTATGATCCACTTGTATATCTCATATACATGCTTAAGTTTTCATACAATAACCATGGAGATTTGTTTATTGGATATGAGTAAATTCAAAATAAAATAAATCTTATTTTATTCATTACAATGTGTACAGTTTACAAACTATGAGGCTCTAGGAGAATTACAAACTATGTGTATAGTTTACAATGTGTACAGTCCACTAAACATGTCTCAGCAACTAGTAAATTATATTTACCTTGTGCTTCTTTCGAGGTAGGGGCCTGAGGACATTCCTCAGTTAAGACAAATCTCAAGTCATCTATTACTAGTATTGAATTCATATTGTTTTTCCATGTTTAGTAATTATTGCTGTTTAGTTTCTCAGAAGCTAAGAGTTGATCTAAAGAGCTAGTCATGCTGAAAAGAAAAACATATCTTTTTTAGTAAAAACATTAATTTATTAAATCCAATCAAGTTTAGCAAAAAAATCTAATAATGTACCCTTCATTATTATATTTTGCAACGATATTTCAATGGTTTAGAATAACCTCCACCGAGGGGTGATCGACTATTCCTTCGTTGAACCAAGACTATCTTGACTAGATACTATCACCAGAATAACTCTTATTCCTATAGTAACTCAGTTATCGCTACTTTGGTCAAGAATTTACTAAAACTTAGTAATTCTTGTAAGTGTGACCCTCCATTTTCATACCTCAAAGATCGGAATCATTATGCTCCCGAAGTTGGAAAGACAAGAATGAAAACGGACCTAAGAGATCCTATCTATTTCTAGAGTTCGCGGAGTTCTGAATCCTATAATACAGCCCTTCGATTGGTAAGGTCGCTCCAGGGTAGACATGTAGGCGCATTATAGGAATCTCACGGTGCGACCTAATAGAAGAGACCGTAGGATGTGTTGACACACTTCTTTCTCCTACTTACTATGAACAACTTCCCCTATTCACCTTGGTATTGACTCATGCAAACACTCTCCGAATGGAGTCCGTTCCCAGGTCGGCCCAAAACCAAGCATGAATCTCACGGTGTGAACTCTTAGGGACGCTAGAGCTAAAAGTACATTACTTATCTCCAGCTGAAGTGTTCTAGACGGTTAGGGTATAAAATACTTAGCGATACATTTCGGCTAACTAAAACATATACTAAGTCTAGGTGATTCATCCGAGTATATCTTTTATACTTGATTTTTAACCTACGATGTCTACGTGATAAACAAATTTTATTACCTCACACCGCTCACGCATGCTCATAAAACCGGTTTAACCTAACTCAGACGCCGGCTCGATCTCTAGGTAGTAGGTGTTCCGTGAACCGTCAACTTAAAAACCTTCAACCTTAGTCATCTTATCTGATTTTTTGCCAAGATCTTGCTGGGTGAGTTTTCTTGTAACTTTGGTTTTACAAGATATCAACCTATTTTCTATGAAAATTGGGATTGCTCGATGGTTAACCCTAAATGGGCATGCATCTTATCTTTCTTATAGATTTTAGAAGTCTAGGTTATTTTATAATAATTATAAAATAAATTATAACAATTATAACCCTAGAGCATTCATCTATAACATGCTTCCTTCAATCAAACATGCTTTAATTTAACACTTATATTAAAACTAAGCATGCATAGTTCATATTTTATAACACTTATAAGATATAACAAATGCATGTCACATGCTTTTCCTATGGTGGGATTATAAAACTATATGGCATACTATATGCACACATAATCAAAGAACATTATACATCACATGCATAATAGGTAAACAACACTAAAGTGGACCGATTTTGGCATTAAATACAAACAAATAATTAATTTATTACAAAATTCAGCAACCAGCTTCCCTGAACCGGCTTTAAATACTTTGAACCATCAGGAACCGCTCAGAAATCACTTGAACTGGCCCAAAAACACCAAAAACCAAGCTGAACCCGTCAAACGGACCGGTCCAGACCGTCTGGACCGGCTAGTCAACACACGCTGAGGCAGTCAACGGAAGTGAGAGTTAGGTCGACGGAGGTGGAGCGGGCGCACGGGCGCGTGGGTCGCAAGCAGGCGGGAGGCGCGCGGGCAGCTTCGAACCGGGTCGCACGAATCGGAGGGAGGCAGGCGCTCGGGTCGGATCTCGTCGTGCAGTTCGAGTGATTTTCCCACTAACTATAGTCATTTGGTCAAAGTCAAACTTTGACCAAAAAGTCAATATTTTGACTTTTTATGATTTTATCCGTGTTGACTAATTTTAACCTCTCGAGCATGAATCACATTCATTTTTTTGAAATTCAAATCACATTTTTATATAAGGTCGGTCAAAGTTTGACTTTTCAAAGTAAAAAATAACTCTTTGACTTTTTCCAACTTTGACCATTTCCATTATTTCCGAGCTTTCGAATATGAACATATTCATATTCTTGATATTTAAATCACATTTAAATATTAAAGTTTTATTTCTAAGCTGAAAATCTCGAGCACTATATCACATATACTTGTGGGTTTCTCTCTCTCTACCTAATTCGAATAATTTGAATTATTTTATCATACTGTTCTAAGTTTATTCTATATGAGCGAGTAGGGGAACCTAATGGACCTATAGATCATGAGCTCCAACGATCCAAGATTAGCTAGTTAAACTCTTTAGATGGAGCTAATCAACATTCGTTAACTAACGGGTCATTCCACTAAAATCCCGTAGTTGCACTCCCCTCACTATAGATATATTTGTGTTCATTTGATATAACCATGATTAGTAAGTTAATCCTTCACAGGTTGTTCGTAATCTCAGCTGGGTCATAAAAACCGTTTTACCCCCAAGACTACATCTTGTTCCTTAAGTTCCACTGATCCTCTAATGAACAATTGGTTTAAGGTCCAACCTATAAACCAAATCCCTCTCAGGCCAAGGAGAGGGTGGGGCCCCTTGTTCAAGACCTGGATTCAGTACTAAAGGCAACAACCTATCTACTGTCCCTATAACGGGTAGGAGTGAATTCCGTCTTGCACCCTATGTTCCCAGCTATCCACCCGATCTTACCCCTAAAATGGGAGGCTTATTGAGCCAGCGATATTGAGCTGCCCTCACCTATGCAGATCTAAGGATAATTCTGAGTGAACGGGAGTTCATAATTAGCTCAGGATTAAGATTAAGTTACCTAGGTCATCAATTAACGAAATAGATAGTTTTATACATAAAACGGTATTTAGAATGTAAAAAGTGACTATTTCATGGTTCAATCTTATGTAAACTCTTTACATAGGATGCCCGCACTCCCATATCTCTATATGAATGATTCAGGATCACATCGTTTGTACTAACTACAAAGTGGGCCCCATCCATAGTGTCCCCAGAATAAGGCGCCCAACCTTATTCATATACGCTAGACCATTTTGGCTATATATTTGAACTTGATCCACCTTTATGTCACTACATAAAGTTCAAACTACATTACATAGCCTCAGGACCTTAGTTTATTGGATTCAAGATTACAATTTCAATAACAAATTTATCGAAAAACAAAACAGAATATATTTATTAATTTACAAACTACGAGTTTTACGACATAAAATCCAACATTTACCATATCTCATAATCATAAAATGTGTCTATGGACATGAGTATCCTGATAGACTTGAGCATGACAACAAGTGAGAAAGTTTCCTCATAGTCTACTCCCTCGACCTGGGTATAACCTTTTGCTATGAGTCTAGCTTTAAAGGTTTGCACCTTTCCATTTACACCTTAGCAACTTTCCATCGTTTTCGCTTGTAGATCCACTTACACCCTATAGGTTTCACCCCATCAGGCTGATTCACAAGTTCCCAGACGTTATTGAAGTACATAGACTCCATTTCCTGAAATCCACCCATCCTTGTCAACATCTTCCATTGCTTGCTTCTAAGACAATGGATCCTCGACCCCATCATTAGAAATGATGTTTTGGGCTTCGATCAAACCCATGTAGTGTTCTGGTGGGTTCATAACCCTCCCACTAAGTCGAGGCTGTCTCAACTCTTGAGCTGGTCGACTAGATGAACCGACCTCAATAACTCTTGTTGATCTATCAGTATGTTCAACAACTCTTGTTGAACCCTTAATAGTCTCACTAGAAGTCTCATTTAAAACAAGCTTATTTCATGGTTTATGATCTTGGATGTGGTCTTCTTCCAAGAAGATAGTATTTGTAGAAACAAAACTTTGTTCCCACTCAGATAATAGAAGTACCCACCTCTCATTTCCCTAGGGTAACCTATAAAGAGGCAAAATTTCAAACGCGGTTCCAACTTCTTCGGGTTAGTCACAAGCACATGGGCTGAACACCCCCAAATCCTGAAGTGGCGTAAACTACCTTTATGGTCTCTCCACGGCTCAAAATGTATTTCAGAAACACTTCTCAAGGGAACATTGTTCAAAATATAACTTCCAGTCTTCACTGCAAACCCCCAAAACGAGTCTGGAAGATGAGCATAACTCATCATAGACCGAACCATGTCCAACAAAGTTCTGTTTGTCCTTTCTGATACAACATTCTGTTGAGGTGTACCTGAGGCCAAGAGTTGGGACGTAATTCCATGTTCTATCATATAATTCTAGAATTGGAGGTCCATATACTCTACATCATGATCAGATCGTAGTGTTTTTATCTTCTTACATAACAAGTTTTCAACTTCAGCCCTATACTCCTTGAACTTGTCAAGGGCTTTAGACTTACATTGCATTAGGTAGAGATACTCGTACCTTTAATAATCATCTATGAAAGAGATGAAATATTCATACCTACCTCGAGTCGTAACATTCATCAGACCACAGAGGTTTGAATGTACAAGCTTCAAGGCTTCCTTGGCTCTATAACCTTTTCCAGTAAAAGGTCGTTTGGTCATCTTACCTTTAAGGCATGATTCACACATCGACAAGAAGTTTTCTTCTAAACTCTTTAGAAGCCCACATTTCACCAACTACTCAATCCTATTGAGGTTGATGTGACCTAACCTTAGATGCCAAAGATGGGCGTTTTCCTTAGGAGAAATCTTTGGTCTTTTCGCTGCTGTTGTCGTACTAAATATTTCAGTATTAAATAAGGCTTTTATGACTAATGGCCTTAGTACAAGAAATCAAACTCCATTCCATTCTTGAAAATATTTCAGTATTCTCCATTGAACCAAAACCAAACTCCATTCCATTCTTGAAAATAAACATTCTACTCTCAGAAAAGGAGATGGTATAACCTTGTTCAATGAGACAAGAAATCGAGATTAAGTTCCTCTTGATATGAGGAACTACAAAAATATTATCCAATAACAGATAACGTTTCTTGTCCAAAAATAACTTCAGCCTCCCTACAGCAACAACTGAAACAACCTCACCAGTACTGACTCAAAGAGTCATCTCTCCCTGTGGCAAAGTTTTCCAGGAATTAAATCCTTGGTAAGAGGAACTGATATGATTAGTAACACCTGGATTCAGAATCCAGGCAGAATCATCATTCTCCATCAAACACGTCTCCAAGACAAATAAATCATATTTACTGTCTTTAGACGTCCTCCTCTTTTGGAGAGTAGTGGGATCAACATCAGAACCTAAATAAGCTCCAAGTTTTATCTCAGGGAACATTTCTCGTCGATGAATTTCAACAGAGTTAGTAACACTTGCTTTCTCTTCCTGGAGATTAACTTTGGAACTGACACTACTGGTATTGTCAACCATCCTTTTATACTAAAAAAGTAAGAACTGACGTTCAAACAATTCTTGCAACGAGTCCATGATCTCACGTGAAATGACCATGTTCTGAGCCCTTTTGGCCAAAGCATCAGGTATGATAGCTAATATGTAAAGTCAGGCCAATGAATTAGCCTTCATTCACACCTCATATGCATTACACACACTTCGCGGTGCATCAAGGGTCGGGGCTTCAGGACACTCCTCAACCATGACATACTGAAAGTCGTTTACCACGAAATACGTTTTACAAGACTCTTTTCACTGTATGCAGTCAAACTAGAGGCATATAACGGAAAATCAAACATGTTACTAAAAATAAAAACACATTGATCTATGTTAGATTTTAGCAAATACTCGTTGAAAAACATACAACATCCAATACAGTTTAGCAAAACTAACATGAATCCCGTGTGACATCTAGTTTTTCAATGACGATTCAAAGGTTTAGGACAAAAGCCACCGAAGGGTGGTCAATTTATCACTCCTCTGAATTGAGACATTCTCAACCAGCCATTAATATCAGAACAATTCTTGTTCCTATAATGACTAGCCATCATTTATTTGGTTAAGAAATCATTAATTTACTTAACAATTTCTCTAAGTATGGCCCGTCATTTTAAGCACTAGAGTTCCACCCTAAGCAGCCAAGAAAAAATCCGATTGGGGCAAAAACTAAAGTGACCCTATCCATTTCTAGAGTTCACGTTGATACTGACCAACTGCACAAAACCCATCCAAAGGGGGATGCTCCCAGGGCGCCATGAAGAAGTACAAGAATGATCTCACGATGCGAACCAATGAAGGAGACCGTAGGACGTGTTGACACACACCCTTCTCCCACTTACTATAAATACTCTCTTCGTCCACCTTGATATTGACTCATCCAAACACCATCCGAAGAGGGATTCTCTCAGAGCACCACGAGGCCAAGCATGAGCCTCACGGTGTGAACATTCAGGGAGAAACGTGAGTGGAATCATTGACTACCACAAATATCTCTTCCTCCCACTGAGTATTTGATAACCTAGGGTTTATACTTAGAAAAAACACGACTAAGAATTTTAACCAAGTGACTTTTTAGGTTTTCCCAAGAGTAATTTTTACCTTGGAAAGTTGAACAACTTTTGATCATCATCTATTAAACTCTTTAATGGAGTCTTTGACCAACTGTCACATGCTTGTAGAAACCTTTCCAACTAGGTTCCCAGGTAGGGATGTTCCGTTTCCGTCAGCTTAAGTACCCCAGCCTAGACAGAACC
>NW_028325312.1:0-24000 GCF_027475165.1 Benincasa hispida | reverse complement strand
GTTATTTACTGAACTTGATCAACTTTTATGTCTCCACATAAAGTTGATATATTCAAATAATAGTCATGGATCTTTAGTTTATTGGATTTAGACTTTACAAGTGCAATTCACATATTCAATAACAGTTTTATTGAATAAACATCAATAACATCTTTATTGATAATAGAGTATGTTTAACATTACAAACTACGAATTTTAGGACATTCAACCCAACAAGGGGTTGTTTGGTTTAAAGAACTAGAAACTAACTATGTGAAAAAGAAAGAATTGATGAAGGAAATTTAGCAATGAGAGAAGTAAGAGAGATTATGAGATAAGATTCAATTGAAAATGAAATCTTGGGGATTTTATGTAAACTAGGCAATTCTATCATTGACTTAACAAAAAATCATGCAATTAGATTATTCAATAGTTCATTAAGAATAAATTCTTAATGCCTTAATGAGCTAATTTGACTATTAACTCTAATCTAGGTCTTAATTGCTTCCTAAAGACATTTCACAATTAATCCCTAAATTGCATTAAACTCATGGGTTTTCTTAACTATTCCAAATCTTAAAATCAAAAGACTGAAAATTCAAGATTGATTGCATGAATGTTTGAATTAATAGGTTATTTAAAGAAAAGATGAAAAGAACTCCACATTTTCTATCAAGAGTACTAATTCTTGCAATCCTAATTACAAATTTGTTATAGAATTATGTAATTTTTGCATACAAAAATTGATTAATCTTGAGTTGTCAATTCATTCTTAATCAATTTTATTCTAAATCTCAGTAAGAACATTCAAAAGAAAGAATTACATGAAAGAAATTTCAAGAAAAAGTCTCAAGAAAGTGTTAATCTACATAATTCCCCAAGAAAAAGGATTACCTACTCATGGATCATGAAATTCTTCAAGAAATCCATTGATAGTTGCATAATTGGTACAAGGATTGAATACAAATTGATTGAATCTCTCCAAAATTTACAAAAATAGCTCTATAAATCCGAAGTCTCTCTCTAAAATTTAAGTTTTTCTTCCCTCCCTCGCTGAAAAGGAAACAACGAAATTTATATCAGCAAGCGTAGCGTCACGACGCCAAGGCCAGCGTTGCAACACTAAATCATAGAAAAGCCAAGAAGCGTTGGGCTAACATTGTAACGGTGCGCTGACACTGGTTGCGCAAGGCGCGCGCGTGGACTATTCCGTGAATATTTGAAGATTTGCGACCCTGGGTTAAGCATTGTGGCGTTGCCCTCTTTTGCATCAAATAGATGCATTCTGTCTTCAAGCGTCGAGCTAACGTCAGACTCAGTGTTGTTAGGATCGTCGCGATGCTACAAGCATTTACTGAAGTGTGTTGAATTGTTCCTCTTGAAGGGTAAAGTGGTAGCTCACCACAGATCTTCTTGTTAAGTGATCATTTCGTGTTATTTGGCTTGAATTAACTCCAAATCTTTTGAAATAGCTTTGTTGAGTTGGGATTGGAGTTTACCTAAAAAAAGAGACATTTTAAGCAAACAATTATGATAGATTTTAGGATTTTATCATAGAAAAGAGAGTCTTTTACAAGACCTACCAAAATACCCCCAACTTAGCTCTTGGTCATCCCGAACGAGTCAAACTAGAAATATGCATATATTCAAGCAAAAATGGATTTGTTTATTGTTTATTCAAAGTTTCATTCATTTATTCAAAATTGACTTATTTAAGTTGGCACATTTTCATATTCACATCCAAATGGTCAATATATTCAAGTGTCTTACACAATGAATTGATTCTCATCTCTTTTCTCAACAATCAAGGAAGTAAGGATATAAGCAAGCATTTAGAAATTCAAAGTTTTGCTAACAAAAGATTGAAGCTTATTTTGAAAAGAAAAGGTATTTTTCTTGCAAAATCATAAAAGAAAAGGCTACCTAATTTTAGTTTACTTAAAGGCCTAAACTAATAGAAAGGAGACATCCAAATTTCAATTCCTCTCCACCCTACACTGGCCCAGTTACCGGTGTGAGATATACCTAACTTGCATGGGAGAGGCAATTCTATTACAAGGGTGTCTTTTTAAACTCACGCATACAAAATGTAATTGACATTTCTTTTACTTAGATGGATAGCTTTCACACTTGCACCGCCTGGAATCTATCACTCTTTTCTCGCAGGCTCTAACAGAAACACGATGAAGGTAGCTCTTTTCACCTCTACCCATGCACACACACACACATTAGTGAAGGTTATGTTAATTTGATAATTTTTTTTTTTGTGCTAGCAATTTTTTTATATACACTAGGCCCTTTTAATCCCTCTATGTCTAGACTTGCTTCTAAAACAATATTGTTGTTCTTAGACCAAAGTTTGTCCTATCGAGGTAACAAAGAAAATTAAGTAGTTATGATATTTCTAAGAGTTTAAAGATTCTAAATAAATTTAAATGTCTAAATATTCGATTTTTTATGAAGTTAAAAGGAAAAGAAAATTTCTTTTGAAAAATGAGTTTCAAAATTTTGTTTGAAAAACTTAAAAGGTCTAAAATTTTGTTTGTATCCTTACTAGAAAGAATGCGTCATCAAAGTTTCATCAATAAGAATCAAGAGATTGAGTAAAAAAAATGATGCATAGAATCAAAGTGAATGAGATTCTTAAATGTGCAAACATGAATTTATTGTATTCAAGGCAAAAACAGTCTTTTGAAGAATAAAGAATTCAATAGACATGTTTTTCAAAAAAACAAAATTATGCTATCAAGATGAATTAGAGCCACAAATTTATTCAAATATGTCAGAAAATGATCACAAAATCTATGTAATCAACAATCTATTAACCCGAGCTCAGATGCTCAAGGGTTCCAGACATGTAAAATTTTTTAGTGAGACTCATTTTTAAAACTAATCAAAGAATACTCAAGAGAATACCAAAAACATGCAATGTTTATCCACCCCCAACTTAAAGATGGAACATTGTCTTCAATGTTCAGAGTAAACAAATGAATTCAAGAAACAAAATAGAAGGGATGTACAGAGAAACTTCCCTGGTTTTGTTGTTGATCGTTTATTTGCTTAATAGAGAATTTCCTTGCTTTATTTATTTATTTATTTGAGAGCTCCTTTTTCTTATTTTTTATTTAGTAAATCACCTACAAAGAAAAAAAGAAGAATTAATCATTCTATTTATTTGAAATGCTAAAATAAGAAAAAAAGAAAGGAAAAAAAATGAAAAAGTAGAAAAGAAAAAAATGAAAATGAAAAGAAAGAAAGAGAAAATTTTGTTATGTTGAAAATTTTTAGTGTCGTTTGCTCGACGTTGGTGAAGAGGGGTGTCAAGTATAAAAGGAATTAGCTAAACGCATGCCCAACTGGACTTCGTTTACATGCCCTTCATTGTAGATTTTTTGCCTGTGCCCGTTCACCTTGAAGATTTTTGTACTTTCAGGGAACATCAAAATTTTCGATTTTTTTAGGTTTTTGTTTCTTGGGGTTTTTGAAACAACTTCCCAAGTTTTTCTTTTATTTGGAGATGGGAGAGCCTTGGGCTCAATCCTTTTTACTTGCACATTGAAAACGGAGATAAATTTGAAGCTTTGTTTTTGTTTTTGTTATTACAAACAAATTTTGAATTTGAATTATCAGTTGAAGGTTTTTCATTTATATAAATTTTGGTTTGAAAATTTAAATCTACTTTTGAAGTATTTATATTTTGGCAAAATTTTTTGTTGAAAGAATTATCATTATCATCTTTTAAAGAAGATTAATTTTTTTTTACAATTTTGAAGTGAAAAATTAGAAACATGCTTTTTATTTGAACTATCATGCTCACAAAAGTGAAGAGATGCATGAGAAGAATCATGAGTAATCAAATAAAAACCATAATGAATGGAAGAGACTACCAAATAATGAAAACTTTTGTATAACATGGAATCAATGATGTGATCAATTTCATCATATGTGTCTATGGAGCAAAGAGAATAATATTCCTCCGAAAATTTCATGGCGTCATAAATGTTGAAGGATTTTACCTCTCCGTCAAATACTACTGATAAAAACCCTTTATCTACATCAATTATAGTTTTTGCAGTTTTCATGAAGGGTCTACTAGATAAAATATTAGAGGAAGAAGTAGAGTATGGTTCATCCATTTTTAAAATGTAAAAATCAACGGGAAACATTAATTCTCCAACTCTCAACAAGACATCTTCTACGATGCCTAGGGGTTGAATATATGACCTATCAGTTAGTTATATGCAAATATTCATTTTTTGAAAGCCATTCAGTTTAAGATCTTCATAGATATGAAAAGGCATGACATTTATTGATGCACCTAGGTCTAGCATGGAATGAGTGATAATTCTATCTCCTATCTTACAAGGTAGAGTAAACATTCAAGGGTCTCTACATTTCTAAGGCATGCCCCTTTTTAACAAAGCAGACACGTTTTTACTAACTATTACTCTCTCCTCTTCTTTCTCTTTTCTTTTCTTAGTACAAAAGTCTTTTAAGAGTTTAGCATACCTAGGTATTTGTTGAATAACATTAAGCAAAAGAATATTAATTTGTACCTTTTTAAACATTTCAATTAGCTCAAGGTCAATATCTTCTACTTTAGGTTTTGCTAATCTACTAGGGAATGGTGCCTTGGGTATATACAACTCTACATTAGGGGGAGAGTAGTTACGTACCTCAAGGAAGATGGAAGATTCTTCATATTCATTTACCTTGTTATCATGATCAATTACCTTTTCAGGCTTCTTGGGAGTTGGTTGAATTGGGCTAGTGTTAGGTCTATAAAGGATGTATATTTTTCATGTTAATTTCCCCAAAATAGTGTTGATTATTTGCTTTAATTGCTAATTTTGTAGGTAAAACGGTCCTCGAGGCGTTTAGAAGTCATTAGGGGTCATTCACAACTAATCGATGCAATTGAACCCTAGAACTTAATGCGCGTGTTTTCTCTTCTATATGGCCGCTATCGAACCCAATAAAGGTAGAAGTATGTAGATAGATTAGGGTTAGAGTTGTCCTACCTTAATTGTTGATTATGACGCTTTCTTGACTAGGTTATTGCTAGTTATCCGCCTTTGTACAAACTAGTTTAATCTTATTAAGTAAGTAGTTGCATGCTTAATCTGATTGTGAATTAAATTTGTAGAATTCAATGATAAGAATTGCAATAAACATCTAACTTAGATTAGAAGCAAGATTTTTCTACACTTGGTTACAACTATCCTTTATCTTTTGATTTTTAGCATGTCTGGTTTTAATAAAAAACCCCCGTTTTATAGCTTTTATAGTTAAGCTTGGATAAAGAAAAGATTAAATAATATTGTCCTGTAGATCAACCTCTTACTTCCACTTTAAATATGAGTTAGTTAGATTATTGTTTGAGCTTTATAAATATTGTTTGTTTTGGGTTAGGTAGAACTAACGACACCTACCTAGCTTCAAACAAAATGGCGTCATTGCCGGGGAAATGGCTAACCATTTAATATTTTTCTTATCTAAACTTTACTAGTAAACTTTAAAACACCAAAAATATTTTCTTCTTTTTGTGTCTATTTGTCTTAATATTGTGCATATGAACATTTATTATGTGCTTCAAACGATGTATGCGACCCATCGGAGAGCACAAGAGGTAAGTGAATTTAATGAGCTTAAAAATGAAATAAATGAACTAACCTCTCTTGTTCGAGTTGTGCTTACTCAATAAATACAAGTTTCGCGTGGTCCTGAGTGCGAGTACTACCCAACTTGGGACAAACCCGACCGAACTCCATCATCGGTTCTGTCTTCTTCTACCAATATAGGTAATTTCACAGAAAATTTAGTTAATGAACTTTCTAACTACTCTTATGAGTTTGTGTAGGAACATTTTTATCTTTCTCAAGAACCATCGAGTTTCTAGCAGAATGGTTTTTATTTTAGACACGAAGTTAGAGCCAACATTTAGAATCTTTGTGACATTGTTGCCCAGATTACTTATTCGGTTAGGAGAGTCGAGGAGTCTTGGGAAGATACATTTTCTGAGAATAATAAATTAAGCGATGGAGGAACTCACATCGATAATCTAGTAGAGCTGCCGATTCTTTGAAATTCCTATCAAGGTAAGACGTTGGATTTAGTAATGTGTGGACTTGCTAATAGCTTTTCTGATTGTGAGTAGGATTCAATTGAGTTTCACCTGGAAACTCAAACCCCCATGCTAGTTGAGGTCCATCAAAAGCCTGAGCTTGCATACTCCATGTTGACATTGGAGAACCATTCAGAGCCTTTCGTCGTCTGTGACATTGAAGCCAATCTAATTGAGGAGTTTCCTTTGACGAAAGTGAAGATGATGTTTACTCCATGCCATTTTCAGAACAAGTAAGTAGGGATAAGTATGAGCTCGCATCACACCTTAAGGAGGCTTCCAAACCTAGAACCGTACTTTGTCATGGAACTTCTTGCATCTTTGATATTTGCTCATATTTTCCTTATGAGTCTGAGTCAATTGTTGAGTCTTTTCTTTCTTTCGAATCTTTTGGTTTATTTAAGTCTTTTGATTATTTTTTTTTCTCTATTTTGCCAAATATAAAAAAAAATCCAAATTCAACTTGTCTGGTACTCATAGAAGGATGAGTGGTTATAGCCCTTCCAGGCTATATAGATTCATCCAAGAGAGGATCGGAGGAATATGAGAATTTTTATGTACCTTGAAAAGCATAAAAGATGAGTCACGTCGAGTAATCGACGTTAAAAATATGTCATTCCTGGAGGTAGTCAGGCGTAAAAAATAAAACAACTTTTATTCGCTTTTTTTTAGCTTTCTAGGATTAGAAAATTTTTAGATTAACTTTCTTCTTTTTCTTGTATCTTTTCTTTTCTTTTCTTTTTCCTTTCTTTTCTCTTTTTTGTAGGAAAAACAAAATGAAAGAAAAAGAAAAAATTGATGCAGGGAAAGAACATCAAAAGAACAACAAAAAAGCAAACAAAGAAAAATTTCTACCACCACCCATTGTGTGAAATTAGGGGAGTTTTCTATTCCCTTCTCTTTTTTATCTTCTTGTTCATATCTTAGTTTTATAAACATTGAGGACAATGTTTAGTTTTTAAGTTTGGGTAGAGGTACATTGCATGTTCTTAACATTTTTTTAGGGTCGTAAAAAATGAGCCTTACAAAAAAAATTTGCTCTATTATCTTTGCATGTCTAGAACCCTTGAGCACCTGAGCTCGGATTATATGGATTTTATGATCTTGATGAAATCTATCTTGATTAGGTTGTATTATATTTTTATGGCATTATTTTTTATTCTTTAAAGAAACACAATATTATTATCTTGGCATGATTTTTTTTTTCTTTTAATGACTCATTTTTGCTTTCAATGCATGATTCATCTAAGTATGTTCATTCATTCTGTAACACCCCAAACTTTGTTTGTAATGTAATTTCAGTAATTTCTAATATTTGAGGACATTTTTTAAAATTTGAAAATTTAAATTTAATTATTGAGATTTAATTGCTAAGAAAGGGATGATTCAATTTAATTGTTTGATCAGAGGGAAATGGTGGAATTTAGTCCTTCTAAAGGAAAATTTGGACTTTTTACGTCACATGAATGTAATTTGAAATTATTGTTCAGAATTAAATTCATTTGGAAGGGGTAGTTAATTTCTTTTGAATTGGAATTTGAAGGAAAAGAATAAAATAAAATAAGATAAAATATAATATAATATAATAAAATATTTTATTTTATTTTATTTATATTTTATTCTTTTATTTATTTTATATTTTTCTCTCCTTCTCCCTTCTCTTCCTCGAGTCCTCCCTCTTGCAAACACCCCCCTGTGTTTTCTTCTCCTACCGCACGCTGCCACCTCCTTCTCCCTCGTCGTCGACGTCAAACGCCCAACCGTGCTGCCCAACTACTTCATGTCGCGCCGCTACCGTCTTCCTCGTCAATATCGCAAGAGCCGCGCGTAGCCACCAGATCTACAAAAAAGTTACGTGTTGCCCTACTCGCCCCGCCTCCCGTCAGCGGTGTACGACTAGACGGCAGCACCCACGAGCCCAGCCACCGCCAGCCCCACGCGAAGTCGGCCTGCAGCCTCACACTGCCGCCCTTCGTCATTCAAGCCCCCTGCTGTCCACATCTCACCGAAGCCATGTTGCATTTGAGCCTCCAGCCGCTGTGTAGTTCTTTTTCTTTCTTGTTATTTCAATCAATGGTAGTGCTTGCCTTTATACAAAAGTAAAATGACCCCAATAGGGTTTTTCAATATTTACACAATGAATTAAATAATCAGAAAAAGAAATGATATCGACCACATGTCACAAATCTAATGGAGGCACTCCCAACGGCTTCACGTGGGTCTAGTACAGGTTGTTGAGAAATATTCTTCATCCTCAGGCTGTATTTTGGCTTTCCCTTTCTCTTGATAATTTGATTTACTCCTTACATCCCCCCTCAAACGAGAGGGGAGTTCAATGACCCTGAGTTTAGAACACAGCAGATGAAAGTGAGAATGAGTGAGGGGCTTGGTTAAGTAATCGACAATTTGGTCAGCAGATGGTATGTATCGAACTGATAATTATCTATGTAACACTTAATCACGAATAAAATCACATTAATTTCTATGTGCTTTGTTCGAGCATGAAAGATAGGGTTGGAGGTAAGGGTTCCGACACTCATGTTGTCGTATCCATATAATTTCAGTCGTCGCATGAGTTAAAGCTCGATACTCAGATTCTGTACTTGAACGAGCTACAACACTTTGCTTTTTGGAAGACCATGATACCCGTGAATTTCCCATAAATATATAATATGCTGCAATAGAATGACGATCATCTATATTGGAGGCCTAGTCAGCATCCGAATATGCAGTAATAGACATCCCATCACTGGGTTGGATAAGTAGACCAAAGTGCTTAGTACCAAAGAGATAATGAAGTACTCTTTTAACAGCACTCCAATGCTCATCAGTTGGTTGCTTCAGAAATTGACTTAGGTGATTGACAATATAGGCAATGTCCGATCAGGTGTGAGTGAGATACTGAAGAGCCCCAATTGTACTTCGATAAGTGAAAGGATCTTCTAATACCTTACCATTGTTAAGAGAATAATGCTTACCGAGAGTACATGGTGACATCTTGGCTTGAGATCCTCCATGTTGAGCTTCAATAATATATCTTCAATATACTTTGTTTGTGTTAGTAGAAGACCAGAGGACAAATGATTAACTTGAATCCTAAAAAGTAACTAAGTACTCCCAAATCTTTCAAGGCAAAGGTGATGTCCAATTTAAACACACTAGCCGACTCATCATGAAGGTGTTATTTTCGGTAAGTATGATATCATCCACATAAACAAGAAATAGTATGGTGACATCACCTTTGCGATAGATAAAGAGGGATGAATCAGACTTACTATTTTGGAAGCCCCAATCAAGTAAAGTTGCTTTTAACGTGGTGTTCCATGCACGTGGCGCTTGTTTGAGGCCATAGATGGCTTTATTGAGCTTGCAAACATGAGATGGTAGGTCGTGGTTAACATAGCCAAGAGGTTGGAACATATAAACATCTTCATCAAGAACCTCATTAAGGAAAGCGTTGTTGAAGTTAAGTTGCCGCAAAGTCCATCTTTGAGAAATAGCTAAAGAGAGTACAATATGAATGGTGAAGGGTTTCACTACTGGACTGAAGGTCTCAGAAAGATCAACTCTAGACGTCTGATGAAAGCCTTTGGCTACTAGTCGGGCTTTATGTCTTTCAATAACTCCATCCATATTTCGCTTAATACGATAGACCCATTTGCAGCCTACTATATTCATGGATTTTTGTTGTGGAACAAGTGTCCATGTATTATTTCTTTAGAGAGCTAGAATTTCAACATTCATTGCTTATTTCCAAACCAGAGTAACTAAAGCATCCATAAGGCGAGTTGGTTCAGTGAGGGACTAGTCAACTGCGATATCGAAGACAAGGATTTTTTGTTTGAAAATACCAGCTTTTGCCCGAGTGATCATAGGGTGAGAGGGAAGTTGAGGTGGTGGTGCCTTCAATGGAGTAGGGGACGAGGTATGGGGAGGGGACAGTGTCGAGGCTTGATGAGGCACAGGGGTATTGAAGAAGCAGGGAGAATTGAGGCAGTGGATTGGGGAAGTAGGTGGGGTTGATGAGCAGGCAAGGGAATTTATTTGGGAGAAGTTAGGTGATTTTGGATGATGTGTTGGGGTTGGATGCTTGGGCTCAATAGGGAGTGCTTATAGTTGGGCTTTGGACAGCCGTAGGTTGTGGAGGGTTCAAGGAAAAAGGTTCAGGTAGCTGTATGGAGTGATGAAGGGGAATTTGATAGTCTAGGGAGATTTGTTGGGCTGGCAGTTCACTAGAGAATGTGGGGTCGTTGGGCTTTGGGAAACCATTTTTGAAGGGGAATTCAGATTCATTGAATTACACATGCTTGGATATATATATATATAAGTCCACTTGGGCTGAGGCATTTGAACCCTTTATGAGCTGGGTTGAAACCAATAAAAACACATTTAGTAGACCAAAAATTCAGCTTGTGAGTATTATATGGTCTTAAATGTGGAAAACAAGCACAACCAAATATTTTTAGTAGTGAGAAGTCTACTTTCCTGTTGAACAAAACTTCAAAAGGAATGTTGTCTCCATTGGCTCTAAATGGTAGACTGTTGATCAAGGTGGTTTCTGTAATGAAGGCTTCCCACCAATTTTTTATAGGCATCCCCGCTTGGGCTAGCAAGTTTAGTCCAGTTTCAACCACTTATCGGTGTTTTCGTTCTGCTCTCCCATTTTGTTCTGATGTGTGTGGACATGAAAGTCTTACTTTAATACCTAACTTGTCACATAGTTGCTGAATAGGTTTAAATTCCCCACCATTATCAGATTGTAAGCATTTAATACTAACTTCGAACTGAGTGTTAATTATGTTATGAAAGTGACTAAATGCTCTTATTACATCACTTTTTTTCTAAGAGGATATATCCACATAAAACGACTGAAGTCATCAACAAAGTTCACATAGTAACGAAAACCATCATTAGATAATAACGGTGCTGGACCCCATAAGTCAAAGTGTACCAATTCAAATGGTGTTGGAGCGTGAGAATCAGAAATAGGGAAGGGGAGAACATGTGATTTTCCAAACTTGCAAGCTTCACAAAATTCAACATTAGGTTATTGGTAGATTACATCTTTTTTTTATAAACGAGTTTAGGACTGTAGAAGATGGATGTCTAAGTCTTTTGGGCCAAACATCCTTAGATACCTTCCTATTAGTGATGACAATAGATAAACAGTGGGCTGAACACACTACAATGTTGTTATTATTAGCCGACTTTAAGCTCTCATCAACACTTGAAGTACTAACAACAACTATTTCTTTTGTGTTCAGCCTATAGAGTCCATCTTCAAGATCCCCCTTCAGCACCACTTTGCCCGAACGAAAGTCCTTTACAACACATTTGTCAGCATGAAATTCCAGAAACACATCATTATCTTTATCTAGTTTTGAAACACTAACTAAGTTCTTGGCTATTTCAGGCACACACAAAACATTTTCTAGAGTAAGCTGCCCATTTTCTGTTTTTAGATTAGTTTTACAAATGTGATATATATTAAGCTTATTTCCATTCCCAACTATAACCTTTTCCTTACCTCTAAAATCAGTAGGCTGAATCATACTGTTGTAGTTGCTAGTGACATGGTTGGTAGCCCCACTGTCCATATACCAATTTGGATCAACAACTACTTGAGGAGTTGTTGGAGTGTTCTGAGATGCAGTGAATACATGTGAGGTGTTCTGGTTGCCTGTATTTTGTGAGGCTTGATTTCCCCATTTTTTCTGATTTGTAGGAGTCACAAACTCCCTATCATACCTATGATAACAAATATCAGTTGTGTGGCCATACCTATTGCAAACTTGGCAGGTAGGTTGGTTATATCCGCTATTGTTCCAACGTCCTCTACCTCGATTTCGTCCACCTCCACCGCTTTTGATTGTTGTTGTTTGTTTGTCCACTATTCTGCCCATTATTGCCACGTTGACCGTTGGAATTTGAATTTCTTTGGCTCGAGTTACTTGCCATGTTTACAGAAGGAGAGTTGTTAAACAAAACAGAATTTTTCTAAGTGTTTTGATAATCTAACCTCTTTTCGAAAGACAAGAGTTCCGTCTGCATACCGATCCATAAGATTTCTGGACGCCCTTGAATGGTTGCAACAACGGGTTAAATTCCTCATCAAGTCCCAGTAGGACTTGTGACACCAAGGCTCGTGTAGGAACCAAACTTCCAGCAAGTCCAAGGTTGTCTAAGTGAGTCTTCATTACTCTTAGATATTCAGACATCTTAATTGACCCTTTACGAGTTTGTTGAAACACTTGGTGAAGATAATCTTCCTCCACTCTTGACTATAAACCAAACAATTCCTGAATAGCAGTCCACGGATCTTTGGAATTTTCATACCCTATCACTTGCATAGCAACTTCTGCAGTCATAGAGTTATACAACCATCCTAACAAGAGTTGATCAGCGACAGTCCAAGACTCATAGAGTGGATTTACCTGATGGGCATAGGACGAGCTGGATGCAATGGCCAGACCTTGCTGAGGAGTTAAAGAAGCAATACCTGAGTACTGTCCTCCATGACCAGCTTCATCTCCAGCCAAGATGGTTCATTTTGGTTGATCAGCTGTCACGATGAACTTGAGTGGACAAGGATTTTCACCGGTAAGATGTCCCTCCAGCTAATAGCTTCTCAATATGGGTAGCGCCAGATTTCTCCATAGGAGGTAGTTCCTTTGGTTAAGCTTGATGGTGTTAACCTGATTCAAAAGCTGATTTAAAGGAGGAGAACTAAAAGAGGGAGCGGCTGAGGTCACGATGTATAAGGCGATGGCCATAGTTGCTACTGTTATACCAAGAAAGAAGATGAAGCAATTTTCCTTTTGGGAAAGGAGTGCTAGAAAAGTCTTTGCTGATCTTTTTCTTTCTTGTTATTTCAATCAATGGCAGTGCTTGCCTTTATATAGAAGTTAATGATCCAAATAGGGTTAGGATGGTTAGATGAGCGGTAACTTATGTCCACTTGACCATCTTGGCCAGATGAGCGGTAACTTATGTCCACTTGACCATCATCTGGCCAAGTGGCTCTCTGCCTCAGCCACTCGGCACCACTGTTGAAGGTTAATCGGTGCCGCCAGAGTTTCTGTTTGGGTAAGTTGCGTTCTTTTTGTGAGTTTTGGTGGTCCTTATGGGTTTTTTAGAAAATAAAAGCTAACTTATGTCGTATTATTTACAGTTAGGTTGGAGTTGCGAATTGTTGAAATGGCTGTCCAACATATCCAAGGTTGTTCTACAAATGTTTTGGGTAAGATTGTGATCTTGTGGTTGTTTTGATCACCTTTTGGTTGGGGAATTATTAGGCTAATTTGTGGCTTAGATCTTGAAAGACCAACTTTGGTTTTGGTTTACCTTTGGGTGCCTCTTTCTATTGAAAGTTTAACATGGAGCTTTTAGAGGAAAATATCAGTTGTTTTGGGGTGTTGTTTCTTCTCCAGCGACTTTTGGGTAAGCATCACGAACTAGAACATACTTTATACCCCATCATCATCTCCTACTTGCCCTAGACAAGATGTCGCATGTCCCGTAGACCTAGACTCTCCAGATGACCCTCGAACACTTTAACTGTGAGAATCTTTGTAAACGAGTCAGCAACGTTGTGCTCCGAGGCGATCTTCGTGACTATCACATCATCGCGATGCACATTCTCCCTGATCAAGTGGTATTTCTGTTCTATATACTTGCCTCTACGATGACTTCAAAGCTTCTTTGAATTTTTCACAGCCCCACAGTTATCACAATAAAGAGTGATTGACAAATCCATATTTGAAACAACTTCCAAATCTATAAGGAATTTCCTCAGCCAAACAGCCTCCTTAGCTGCTTTACAAGCGGCTACGTATTTAGCTTCTATAGTGGAGTATGTGATGCATCCTTCTTGATGCTTCGCCATACTACAGCCCCTCCATTCATAGTGAAAGTTGAATCTGATGTTGATTTACGAGAATCTCTATCAGTTTGAAAATTAGAGTCTGTGTATCTTATAAGGATCAGATCTTATCTCCATGCACGAGCATGTAGTCCCTCGTTCTCCGAAGATACTTGAGGATCGTTTTGACCGCCGTCCAATTTTCTAATCCTGGATTGGATTGATAACGATTGAAAATCCCTACTGCATAGCAAATGTCGGGCCTGGTACACAACATTGCATACATTAAGCTTCCAATAGCTAAAGCATAGGGAATCTGTTTCATCTCCTCAACCTCTTGAGGTATCTTAGGATATTGATCCTTAGACAAAACGATTCCATGCCTGAAGGGTAACAAACTCCTATTGGAATCCTGCATCCTATACTTGATCAAAATTTGATCGATGTACGATGCCTGAGACAAGGCTAACCTCTTGTTCTTACGATCCCAAATGATCTGGATCCCTAGAACATACTGCACCTCTCCCAAATTTTTTAGTTGGAATAAGAGTTGGAAAAATTCCCTGTGGGGTTGGGTCCCCACAAGACCCCGCACCGACGGGTTTGACCAGGGATGAGGTTAAATCGGGGAATTTTTTTGGGGCCCCGTCCGAGATGGGGCAGAGACGAGGATGATATCCCTGCCCCGACCCCGACCCCGATTTTATATAGTTATATTTTTAATATTTTATAAATATATATTTATAATATATAAAATAACTTATTTATAATATATACTATAGACTTATAGTGTTATAAGCCCAATATTGAATATATAAATTCTAAATTTAAACCCAAAAGTCAAACCCAAAGTTAAAAAATTAAAAGAAAAAAATGAAAAATCCTCGCAAGGATCTAATAGGGGAATCCCAGCGGGCAAACAGGGAATGAGGCCCCACGGGACCCGTTTCCCCGACGGGAAATCCCCACCCCCGTCCCCGCCTTCAAATGGCGGGGATAGTGGCGGGGATGGAGGGAATTTCCCACATAGGGCCGGGGATGGGGGACCCTTTCTCACCCAAGCTCGGCCCTGTTGCCAACTCTAGTTGGAACTGGGCGGCTAGCCACTTCTTAATGTCAGCAAGATACCTTACATCATTCTCAATGAGTAAGATATCATCCACATACAGTACCAAGAACGCTACTGAGCTATTGATGATTTTCTTGTAAAACAAGTCTCATCAACATTCTGATCAAAGCCAAATGATTTGATCGCACTGTCAAATCTAATGTTCCACGATCTAGACGCTTATTTCAGCCTATAAATAGACCTATTAAGCTTGCAATTCTTTGTTTTTGATCTGGAACAATGAACCCCTCTGGTTGAGCCATGTAGATGGTCTCCTTAAGATTACCATTAAGAAAGGCAGTCTTGACGTCCATTTTCCATATCTCATAATCATAAAATGCGGCTATGGACAGGAGTATCCTGATAGACTTCAACATGACAATAGGTGAGAAAGTTTCCTCATAGTCCACTCCCTCGACCTGGGTATAACCCTTTGCCATGAGTCTAGCCTTAAAGGTATGCACATTTCCATCTACACATCGTTTTCGCTTGTAGATCCACTTACACCCTATAGGTTTTACCCCATCAAGCTGATCCACAAGTTCCCAGACTTTATTGAAGTACATCGACTCCATTTCCTTGTTCATGGCCTTAATCCATTCATCCTTGTCAACATCCTCCATTACTTGCTTATAAGATAATGGATCATCGACTCCATCATTAGAAATGTCGTTCTGGGCTTTAGTCAAATCCATGTAGCATTCCGGTAGGTTCATAACCCTCTAACTACGTCGAGGCTTAGACTAGATGAACCGACCTCAACAACTCTTGTTGATCTGTCGGTCTATTCAAAAACTCTTATTGAACCCTCAGTAGTCTTAGTCTCACGTAAAACAAGCTTACTTCATGGTTTATGATCCCTTATATGGTCTTCTTCCAAGATGATAGCATTTATAGAAACAAACACTTTGTTCTCACTTGGATCATAGAAGTATCCACCTCTCATTTCCCTAAGATAGCCTACAAAAAGGCAAACTTTCGAATGTGGTTCTAACTTCTTCGGGTTAGTCATAAGCACGTGGGCCGGACACCCCCAAATCTTGAAGTGGTGTAAACTACCTTTACAGCCACTCCACAACTCAAAAGGTGTTTCAGAAACACTTTTTAAGGGAATGTTGTTCAGAATATAACATGCAGTCTCCACTAAAAAACCCCAAAACAAGTCTAGAAGATAAGCATAACTCATCGTAGACCGAACCATGTCCAACAAGGTTTTGTTTCTCCTTTCTGATACACCATTCTGCTGAGGTGTACCTGGGGCCGAGAGTTGGGACATAATTCCATGTTCTATCATATAGTTCTGGAATTGGAGGTCCATATACTCTCCACCACGATCAGATCGTAGTGTTTTTATCTTCTTACCTAACAAGTTTTCAACTTCAGCCTTATACTCCTTGAACTTGTCAAGGGTGTCAGACTTACATTGTATTAGGTAGAGATACTCGTACCTTGAATAATCACCTATGAAAGAGATGAAATATTCATACCCACCTCGAGTTTTAACACCCATTGGACCACAGAGGTCTGAATGTACAAGTTCCAAGGCTTCCTTAGCTCTGTAACCTTTTCCAGTAAAAGGTCATTTGGTCATCTTGCCTTCGAGGCATGATTCACACACCGACAAGGAGTTTTCTTCTAAACTCTTTAGAAGTCCACATTTCACAGACTGCTCAATCCTATTGAGGTTGATGTGACCTAACCTTAGATACCAAAGATGGGTGTTTTCCTTAGGAGAAACCTTTGGCCTTCAGCTATTGTCGTTGGATTGAACATTTCAGTATTAAACAAGGCTTTTACGACTAACGACTTTAGTACATACGAGTTATTCTCCATTGAACCAAAACCAATCTCCATACCATTCTTGAAAATAAACACTTTACTCTTAGAAAAGGAGACGATATAACCTTGTTCAATGAGACAAGAAACCGAGATTAGGTTCTTCTTAATATAAGGAACTACAAAAACATTATCCAGTTACAAATAATGTTTCTTGTCCAGAAAGAACTTCAGCCTGCCTATAACAACAGCTGAAACAACCTCACCAGTACCGACTCGAAGAGTCAACTCTCCCTGTGACCATGTTTGCCAGGAACTGAATCCTTGGTAAGAGGAACTGGTGTAATTAGTAGCACTCGGATCAAAGATCTAGGCAAAATCATCATTCTCTACCAAACATGTCTTCAAAACCACTAAATCATATTTACTGTCTTTAGACTTCCTCATCTTTTAGAGAGTAGTGGGATCAGTACCAGAACCTAAATAAGCTCCAAGTTCCATGTCAGAGAATACTTCTCGTCGATGAACTTTAACAGAGTCAGCAACACTTGCTTTCTCTTCCTGGAGTTTAACTTAGGAATTGACACTACTAGTTTTGTCATCCATCCCTTTGTGCTCGAAAAGTGAGAACTGATGTTCAAACAAATGTTGCAAGGAGTCCATGATCTTACATGCAATGACCATGTTCTCAACCCTTTTGGCCAAGGCATCAGGTATGCTAGCCAATATGTGAAGTCGCGCCAATGAATTAGCTCTTATCCACACCTCATATGCATTACAAACACTTCGCAGTGCATCAAGGGTCAGAACTTGAGGACACTCCTCAACCATGACAAACTGGAGGTCGTTTACCACGGAATAATTTTTAACGGACTCTTTCCACTGTATGAAATCGGTCAAACTAAAGGCATTTAATGGAAAAACAAACATGTTGCTGAAAACAAAAACACATTGACCTACGTTAGGTTTTAAGCAAATACTCATTGAAAAACATACAACATCCAATATGGTTTAGGAAAAGTAACGTGAACCCCGTGTGACATCTAGTTTCGCAATGATGCTCCAAAGGTTTAGGATAAAAGCCGCCGAAGGGTGGTCAATTTATCCCTCCTCTGAATTGAGACATTCTTAACCAGCCATTAATACCAGAAAAACTCATGTTCCTATAATGACTAGCCATCATTGATTTAGTCAAGAAATCATTAACTTAATTAAAAAAATTTTGTAAATGTGACCGGCCATTTTAGGCCCTAAAGTTCCACCCCAAGCAGCCAATCCGAAGGGAAAAAATCCGATTGGGGCAAAAACTAAAGTGACCTTATCCATTTCTAGAGTTCACCTTGATATTAACCAACTGCACAAAACCCATCCGAAAGGAGACGCTCCCAGGGCGCCACAAGGGAGTGCAAGAATGATCTCACGGTGCGAACCAATAAAGGAGACCGTAGGACGTATTGACACACACCCTTCACCCACTTACTATAAATATTCTCTCCGTCCACCATGATATTGACTCATGCAAACACTATCCGAAGGGGGATGATCCCAGGGCACCATGAAGCCAAGCATGAATCTCACAGCGTGAACATTCAGGGAGAAACGTGAGTGGAATCATTGACTTATCATATACATCTCTTCCTCCCACCGAGTATTTTATAACTTAGGGTTTAGTTTACTTAGAAAAAAACATGGCTAATAATTTTAACTAAGTGACTTTTTAGGTTTGCCCAAGAGTATCATTTACCTTGGATAGTTGAACAACTTTTGATCATTATCCATTAAACTCTTTAATGGAGTCTTTGACCAACTGTCGCATGCTTGTAGAAAATCTATCTAATTCACCTTTCCAGGTAAGTTTCTAGGTAGGGGTGTTATGTTTCCTTCGGCTTAAGTAACCCAGCCTAGACAGAACCCACCTTAGACAAAAGGTCTCTTGTAGATAGATTTAATACAATTTTAATCTTTTATGCCAAACAATTTAATCCTATTAAATCGATTTAAAAATATTAAACTAGGTTGCTAATCCCGTTAGAACCTTGAACTTAGGTGTATCTCAATCCAATTTTTAAATCCTTTTAAAACATGAGTTTGCCCTAAGTCCACATGCAACTATTTCTTACCGATTTTAGTTCTAATTTCTATTATAACGCTTATAACGGAAACAACCAAAACCAATCACAACGCGAAACAAACACATACAAGTGTCATGCTCCATGCATTGTTCATTCATTGCTACTTTTATATTACTCTTATACAAATGAGCAACGAACCAAGCAGACATGCTTCCATTCACCCTTATACTATAACTCTTATAATATAAAGATGATACATGAATACGCTTACTGCATGCATAAATATAACTCTTATATTTCATGATGCATGCGTATGCTTTCTTGTAATTTCATCATGCCATATTATAACACTTATAATACATGATGCATGAATAATTGCACAACCTAAGGTGGGTTTCAAATCTATTGTCATACATTATGCCATATAAACCAACATACATCTCATGTATATGAAACACAAGTTGATGAACCGGGATAATTAGCCTCAAATCCTCAAAACTAAACTAACTATTATAAATAACAAAGAGTCACTGGTTCAAATAGGAGAACTAGGTCTTGAACTGTCCAGTTGAAGTTCATGTACCAAACTTGAATGGTCGGCTACACAAAAGAGTAAATGTTTTACTCAATCATTTACCTACGCTTCCAAAGCTAAACGATTGTTTAGCAACGATCGTGTACCTTTTACTATGCGATGAAGCATGAGGTACGCAATCGTGCAGCATAAAATGCATAACGGAAACCTTAAATGATTGTCTAAATGACAATGATGGGGTGGAGCACAATCATCTAAACGATTGCTGAGTGAGCGCCAAAGTATTCTATACCGCGTGATCGTGTAGTCAGTGACTATGCGATGAGGCATGCTAACTATACGATCGTTTAGTGCGCGTGTCTTTTATTAAATGATGAACATCAAATGCTCCCACTCGATCATTTACCTCCAGTGTCCACGCGATTAGGCAACCAACGCTATGCGATAGAGTAAACGCTCTACCCCATCGTTTAGCATTAGCTAAACAATTGTTTAGTAAATACCACACGATCGTTTAGCCAAATCCCAACAATCGTTTACCTGAGGCTACACGATACGACCAACTCTTGGTCTTCTTCCTTGTTGAGAACCGCATATCCATGCTTCGAAACTTCATCACGAATGACTCAACAAACTTAACCAATTTGAATTACATACTCGATTGCTTGTTAATTATGTCCAAAAACACAAGGGCCCTTACAAATTAACACTTTGTAACTTTAAAGAAAGCTTTAAACAGAGGCAATTAACCCGTAAACATTCATCAACACCATCCATAAACGCATTCAAAATTTAAACGCAATGCAGAAAACCTACCACAGCTGTAAAAGAAGTTCAAAACAGAAGTGAAATTTGGAATATCAGAACAACCTGGCTCTGATACCAATTAAGGAAATCAGACATGAGGATTTCCATGAGCAGCAGAATGATCGTTCCCAATTCCATTCTATATTGAATATACACAATTACAGTACAAGAAACAGAAACTAACAGGTCATGCACAATAGAAATTACAGCATGCTTACAGATGAGATCAAGGGATAAAGTATCATACTTTTGAAGACTCATTCTTCAAACTCCCTCGATCACGAACGCTTGTTTAGTCTCTAAGACATCCAATACACGAAAGCTTGAACTCAACGACCGCAACACAACACGATCAACAGCGAACACCACACGAGCAACGTGAACACACAACGAACGACCTCCAAAATCTCGAACTCAGGCGAGTTGAGTGAGGACACCACCACAATGATTACCTTGGTATTCTCGGTGTGAGAATCCAGAAGTGTAGGCTCTGTATGAACTTAGTTAGAGGTAGAGACTAGAGGAACAACAATCGTATAACCAATTGAGCAAGTGGGAGATGAGAAGTGTCTATCTATAGACGAATGCTCAATCGTGTAGAAGTCGACAACCTATCGTATAGATACGTTTAGCTACGACCAGCTGAGTGAACTATTGTATAGTTACAGTCCACGATCGTTTAGTCTCTCTACTATTTAGTGAAACAATTCCACTTGATGGTCTTTCTGTGAGTACTTTTCCGAAAGTAGCAACTCTTCTAAATTTAGGAAAACATTTTTCCTTTTATCTCACGGTTACCATAAAACAACCAATAACATCCCACTCAATTGCTTATTAGAGAAAAAGAAATAATTATCCAATAATTAATATTATTATAAATATATATGATAACCAACTTATCATATTATATTTATAACCTATAATCTTAATATTTCATCTCATAAAACATATAAACTATAGTTCTTTTTCTATTTTATGGTATTTAATGTAACTCATATTTACATTAATTCTCCACTCTCATACATCATACCAATTATATCATATATAATTGAATTATCTCTTGTCAATTTGAACATTTCAAATCAACCCCAAGAACTGATTCTCAACTTGAATCCATTGAGCTACCAAGGGGAATTTATGGACCTGTAGTTTGAAGCTCCAACGGTACGTGAATAACTGACTAAACTCTTTAGTCATGGGATCTACCATCCGTTAACTGTCGGGCACTCCACTAAAGACCGACAGTTGCACTCTTTTTACTACAGATATATTTTGTGTCCATATCAACCAATCAACAGTACGATAACCCTTCACAGATCGCTCGTAAGTATAGTTGGGCCAATTTACCATTTTACCCCTATAGTTACATCTAATTCTTTAAGTACTACTGATCCCTCTAATGAACATAAGTTATAGTCTTACTATGACTAAGTCCTCTCTTCCAAAGAGAAGTTGTGGCCATTATGTTCAAAACCTGAAATCAGCCCTTAAGGAAGCAATTTATCTACTTACCCCTGCTTCGGGGAAGGAGTAAATTCCATCTTGTATAATTGAGTTCCCAGCTCCCAAATCAGAAAAATCCCCAAAGAGGTAGGCTTGTTGAGTTGGCAATCTGGCACCTCTCACTCATACTAATCAAAGGACCACCCTCAAAGGCAGGAGTTCCCAAAACACTTAGGATTAAGGTCATGTCACCTGTGGTCAAACAGGTGAGATGTAAGTCTCAAGTATTAACGATGCTATTATAATGAGACTATTCATCTCGTGGTCCGGTCTTATACAAACTCTTTGTATAGGACACTCCCGCTCGTATGTCTCCACATGAAGGTCAGGATCAACCATCTGTAGCAGTTCACAACACTTATAGACCTCTACAAAGCTGGCCGTATCCATAGTGTCACCAGGATCAGGTATCCCTCCTTAATCCTTATACTATAGACCTTTTTAGATTAATACTTAAGACATGATCCACTTTTATATCTCATATACATGCTTAAGTTTTCATACAATAACCATGGAGCTTTGTTTATTGAATATGAGTAAATGCAAAATAAAATAACTCTTATTTTATTCATAGCATTGTGTACAATTTACAAACTACGAGACTCTGGGAGAATTAAGACACCAATCCCAACAATCAATTGATTTTAATATTTGAATTTAATGTAAGTCTTTTAAATTTACCTTATTTATTTAGTAGTTATTTCATTATAAAAGGGTTTCGTTTTAAGTTCCATGCATACATGTGTTCAGTAACGGCCTAGCTTGAGTCCTAAGGGGTCTGGTTGTTACACATTCAAGAATAACATTTACTTTGTTTGTCATGATCATTTGTTTTTTTCAAACTTTTGATTCTTATCAATGAACTTTGATGACACATTCTCTCAAGCAATGATACAAATCAAATTTTAAACTTCTTAAAATATTTTCTTACAAATTTTGAAACTCATTTTTCAAAAGAATCCTTCTTTTCTTTTTAACTTCATAAAAAATTGAATACTTAGTCTTTAGATTTATTTAGAATCTCAAAACTCTTGGAAACGTCATACCCACTTAATTTTCTTTGTTACTCCAATAGGACAAACTTTGGTCTAAGAACAACCATCTTGTTTTAGAGGCAAGTCTAGACATAGAGGAATAAAAAGGGCCTAGTGTATATAAAAAATATTGCTAGCACAAAAAAGAAGAAGAAGAAGAAGAAGAAGAGCAATCTTGCTTTTGCTTAATTATCTTAACCTTCACTAACACGTGTGTGTGCATGGATAGAGGTGAAAATAGCTACCTCCATCGTGTTAGTTAGGGCCCTCGAAAAAAGAGCGATAGGTTACCGACGGTGCGAGTGTGAAAGCTATCCCTCTAAGTAAAAGAAATGCCAATTACGTTTTATGTGTGAGAGTTAGAAAAATAAAAGGCACTCTTGTATTAGAACTGCCTCTCTTCAATGCAAGTTAGGTATATCATAGATCGATAACCGAGCTAGTGTAGGGCAAAGAGGAATTGAGAGTTGGATATAGCCTTTCTACTAGTTTTAGCCTTTAAATAAACTAAAACTGAGTAGTATCTTCTTTTATGGCTTTACAAGAAAATGAATGCTTTCTTTTCAAAAATAGACTTCAATTCTTTGTTAGAAAAATTTTAAAGGTTTAAATGCCCATTTGTATCATTTGTTTGCTTGATTGTTGAAAAGAGAGATACGAATCAAATTTTTGTGCAAACCACATAAACATATTAACATTTTTTAATGACTTCTTTGAATGAATGCACAATTGACTACGTTATTACTAGTTGTCCACTAATTACTAGATTTGGAGAAACTTCGGTTAATTGAGTAAGTTATCTTAACAATTATCAACGCAATCGAACCTTAGAACTTAATGCATGTATTTTCTCTTCTATATGGTCGCTATCGAACCCAATAGAGGTAGAAGCATGTACATAGATTAGGGTTAGGGCTATCCTACCTTAATCATTCATTAGGATGCTTTCTTGACTAGGTTATTGCTAGTTGTCCGCCTTGGTAGAGACTAGTTTAATCTAGTTAAGTAAGTAGTTACGTGCTTAATCCGATTGTGAATTAAATTTATAGAATTCAATGATAAGAATTGCAATGAACGTCTAACTTGGATTAGAAGCAAGATTGTTTTAAACTTGGTTACAACTATCCTTTATCTTTTGATTTTTAGCATGTTTCTTGTCTTAATAAAAAAACCCTCATTTTATAGCTTTTATAGTTAAGCT
>NW_028325311.1:5000-7500 GCF_027475165.1 Benincasa hispida | reverse complement strand
TCCGGCAACTTTGAACGAGGCGATAGCTCCTCGGGTTCTGTTGCCCACATAGAGGAGCGTGTCGAAGAGCTGGACAGCTCCCAAAAAGCAATACTTCAGATGGTAACCGACCTATCTGAAGACTTTCGATCGGCCCTAGATGTCGTCAGAGCCGAGATAGCGGATGTGAGTGCGAGGGTGAATCTCACCATCCGAGCGGTAGGGAACCAAGCCCCACCTGGGGGCGCAGGGGCAGTAAGCCGAATAAAAATCCCAGAACCAAAACCCTTCTGTGGGGTGCGAGAAGCGAAAGCCCTGGAAAATTTTATCTTCGACCTTGAGCAATACTTCAAGGCGACGAACACAGTGTCTGAAGAGTCGAAAGTCACAATAGCAACGATGCATCTAATTGAAGATGCAAAACTGTGGTGGAGATCACGATTTACAGACATACAGGAAGGACGTTGCACTATTGATACTTGGGATAGATTGAAACAAGAACTTCGTTCGCAGTTCTTCCCTGAAAATGTTGAGATCTTGGCTCGACGAAAACTCAGAGAGCTAAAGCAAACAAGTAACATCAGGGACTACGTAAAACAGTTTGCAGGACTCATGTTGGACATACGAGATATGTCCGAAAAAGACAAGGTCTTTTGCTTTGTGGAGGGGCTGAAACCGTGGGCGAAAGCAAAACTATATGAACAGAGAGTACAGAATCTCCCCTCTGCCTATGCGGCAGCTGAACGACTATACGACCTTAGCACTGACTCACAAGATGTGAGGAAGCAATCAACTTCCTCAAATGGGGAAAACAGAAACAGCCGTTCCAGCCCTCCCAGACCTGGGGGAGGAGACAAGAACACAGGGGGGGACCGTAAATCATCCCAACCGAGATCAGGAAACAACTGGCGGGGGCCGCCACAATAGCATAACAATTACAATCGCCCCCTGTCTTGTTTCATATGTAGAGGGCCACATAGGGCGCGCGAATGCCCAAATCAAACTGCGTTCAATGCTTTTCAAGCCACATTAGCCTCTACCTCCGAAGACGAGGCTGAACTAGAGGAGACGGTAACCGAGCCAGCGGCAGAAATTGAGAATCCCAGGATGGGGGCATTGAAATTCCTATCTACACTCCAGAAGAATATGGGAAAGGCGACGGAGCCACTAGAGAAAGGTCTCATGTATGTGGACGCTTGGGTCAACCAAAGATCGGCCAAAACCACTATGGTTGACTCTGGGGCTACCCATAACTTCATGGCGGAAACGGAAGCTCGCCGCCTGAACTTGAATTGGGAAAGAGATGCAGGAAAGATGAAAGCTGTGAATTCCGCAGCCCTACCGATTTCGAGGATAGCGAAGAGAACTCCGGTAAAGTTAGGAGACTGGAAGGGCCTCGTCGACTTCGTGATTGTCAAGATGGATGATTTTGATGTGGTACTGGGGATGGAATTCCTACTTGAACATAAAGTCATACCAGTGCCCCTCGCCAAATGCTTAGTCATTACGGGATCTACACCGACTGTAGTCCAAGCCAGTATCAAGCGGCCAAATGGAGTGAGAATGATCTCAGCCCTCCAGTTGAAGAGGGGCCCGGCCCACGACGAACCCACGTTCATGACCATCCCAGTAGAATCGGTTGAGTCCACTGAAGAGGAGATCCCCCAAGACGATCTATTTGTCTTGGAAGAGTATCGGGACGTCAGGCCGAGAAGCTTGCCCAAGTCCCTACCCCCACGAAGGGGGATTGACCATGAGGTCGAGTTGTTGCCAGGGGCAAAGCCGCCTGCCAGGAAGGTATATCAGATGGCCCCGCCCGAATTGGCTGGGCGTCGAAAACAGTCAGACGAGTTGTTAGGTATGACTCAGCTTAGCTTCAATATCCAGCAGAGTTCCGCGGTCGGAAAGGCGACCCTCGAAGTGTGCGACAGACAGCCACTCAGGCCACACTTGGTGGACCACCCTTATGCAGGCAAAAGTCCTCAGACACATAACTTCACTAAAGAGTGGAGCAAAACCCCTGAGATAGCTCGCGCCTACCTAGAAAGAGCATCAAGGAGAGTGAAGAAATGGGCTGGTAAGAAGCAGAGGGCCCTTGAGTTTCAAGCTGGGGACAAGGTCCTGATCAAGCTACGACCGGGACAGTTTCAGTTCCGAGGGCAGAGAGACCAACGGCTAGTAAGGAAATACGAAGGTCCAGTGGAGGTAATTGAGAAGGTCGGGAGAACCTCATATAGGGTTCAGTTACCCTCATGGATGAAGATTCATTCGGTCATCGGTGTGAACCTCCTGAAGCCCTATCATCCCGAACCCGAGGATGGACAGCGGAACATGCTAAGGCGCCCATCAGTCACGATGAAGAGTTTTGCTGAGAAAGAAGTTGCACAAATCTTGGGTAAACGTACGCGCCGTAGTGGAAGACCCAGACGAGAACTGACAGAGTTCTTAGTGAAATGGAAGGATCTCCCCGACGAAGAGATCAGTTGGGAGCGGGCCGAAGACTTGAAGAATGCAGCTCCGG
>NW_028325310.1:0-5328 GCF_027475165.1 Benincasa hispida | reverse complement strand
GTAGAAAGAAGGCCCGAAAGCCCAAGGTTGTTGACGAGGGAGATGAGTGAAGGAAATCGGAACAATGATTTTCATGTGCAGCGAAAGCAAGATAATTTCAAATTACAATCATGAATCAACATATATTTACAGTCGACTTCCATACAAGCGGTTATGCAAATAATATAGAGAAATTACAGCATGAACTTCAAATGTATAGAGGGAAAAACTATACTAACAAAGGCAGAAGCGTCTCCACGCTCCGATGTGCACTCTGATCGAACAACAGTAACCATGAGCTCTCAATCTACACGACCGCAACACCGCACGAACACAGTACAAACACTTCATGCTCGTCTTCAACGATCTCCTCGGTCACGATCTCCTCCGCAACACCATGAACAGACTCCTCCAAAGCACCACGAACGGCCTCTGAAAAACCTCGACGGTGTCGAGTTGAGTCTGACACCACCAATAAGATGACCTTGGTATTCTCGATGTGAGAATCCAGAGGGTGGGCTCTGTTCAGACTTGGTGTGAGGCAGACGAATGGAGGAAAGACAGACCGTGTACACGACTGGGCAAGTGGGAGAAGTCGGAGACCTATCGTATAGGTCAATGCCCAATTGATTAGATAAAGCTATGCGATTGTCTAGCAAAAGCTATGTGATCGCCTAGCAAAAGCTATGTGATCGTTTAGCTCTATCGTTTAGCTCGGTTGATTCTACACGATCGTTTACCTTGGGTCAACAATCGTTTAGTAAACACTGCACGATCGTTTAGCTAGCACATGCACGATCGTTTACCTAGCCCAGCTGTCGTTTAGTAAATCTGTATTTACTTGACGAATTCTGTGAGTTTTTTTTTCTCCGGAGAGAAAACTCAAAATTTTTTCAAAACTTTTGTGAAAAACTTCTTTTTCAAAATAGGAAATCGATTTCCTTTTAAACTCACAGTTACCATGATCAATAACCACCCACTAAATTTGGTTATTTAAAAGAAAAAATATTAATTATCTAATAATTAATATTATTATAAATATAAATGATAACCAACTTATCATACTATATTTATAACCTATAGTTTTAATATTTCATCTCATGAAATATATAAACCATAGTTCTTTTTCTATACCATGGTACTTAATGTAAATCTCATTTACATTGATCCTCCACTAGATGTATCTTATACATCATACCGATTATATCATATATAATCAAAATACCTCTTGTCAATTTGAACATTTCAAATTAACACCAAGAACTTGATCCTTCAACATGAATCTGATGACATGCAGAAATGCATGTCATCTTAGGCCTTTTACTTAGAATTATGAGGGTTGTTAAGCAGAATATGCAGCAATTATGTTAGGAATTTACGAGAAATTGAGCTTACGGCGTTCAACATTAAGAATCTCAACTAACCCGTTATTATGCGTTATTATGCATTCAATTGTCTATTTTTGTAGCTAATGCAAGAAGTGGACGAAAATGCGGAAACCGGACTATCGCATAGACGACCGCATGCAGAGAAACTCTCCATCGAAAAGGTGAACGTGTTTGATCAATGCATGGGTATTGTGGTAATCAGCCGTATGCGTCCATCGCATGGGAGTTGTGATCGTCAAGCGATTGCGGTCATCGTGTAGAAGTTGCGGTATTAAGTGAATGCGGTCACTGAATGATTGCGGCTACACAATAACGCATGATAATGGGATCAACGCAAGGTTGGTCGAATGAACGCATCAATGCATCTACCTTGGGAAAATCAAAAGATGATGTTGACATTTCACCTACCACGTCGTTGGCCGCAGAGGTTCAGAAAGGACTAAATGCACCGAATGTCAGAATCAAAGCAGTCCATTAATGTTGTCGGCAATCCAGGCTCTATATAAAGAAGCCAATGAGCAGAATTTCAAGCTACCCAAGGTTTTCTCCTGAGGTTCGCCTAGGGCGTATCCTTGTGATCCAGAAAAATGCGTGAGAGGAAGCTTGAGAGTTCTTCACCTCCTTCATCTATTCCGAGTGACGGCCAAAACCTTCGATCGAAGCTAAATCTTGGGAGAGTCAGCTCCACCACCCATCCATGGCACCACCGATAGCCTTGACGTACATCCGTTGGAAGCAACTCTTTGCTTCTAGCCAGTCATTTCATTTTTCCTTCTTTTCTTATATTGTATCCAGCAACTCTTTGCTTCCAGCCGGTCATTTCATTTTCCCTTCTTTTCTTATATTGTATTTTATACATTTTGTGATTAAGGAATTAATACATGATGTGTTCAATGTATTTCTATGTTTCCTTTAACTCCATCTCCATCTCCTTTACTTACCATCTTTAACTTCATTGCATCACTGAGTGAGATTCCTAGAGTATCACATACTTAGTCTTGTGGATTATGGATATGAAGCATGTAGCAAACCACCGGAAGGTGTGAGTTACATGAGTGTGTGAGAAAACCTTATTTGCTTAGTGTGAAGCTATAGCATGCTTGTCCATGAGTAGAGTCAGCAACAACTAACTGCCTGGGAGGGTAAGTGGTTGATCGCATTAAGCAATGTAAGCAAGTATTCACTATGTTAGCCAAGTTCATGCGGTTACCTTGTCTTGTGTATGCGTCCATTGCACCTTTAGAACTACTTAGGAAAGAGTCTAAATAAAGAACCTGACTCGAGAGAGCTAAGTTAGAATCGATGCTCGAAAGGGCTAGATTAGGTTTGCATAAGCAAGAATGGGGAATTTAGGAATAAGCTCTATTTGCTATCACACAGTATATGGTGGTAATATGCGGCCATCACGCTCATGCGGTGAAAGCACGTGAGGGGGTTATAGGGGTTTAGGTTGGCATAGGCTTCTCGACACTTTCGCATATCCACCGCATACGTCCTAGAGTTAGGCTCGAGTGTGTGTTGCATGATCGCATGGCTTGCGTTGACTAGGGTTGCCCTTGCGGTCACTCTTAAGTATTGCAATGAAGACATCTCCGCATTTTATCTATTCTTCCATTCACTTGTTTCATGTCAAGAATTGTCGTGTCTCTACCTCTCATTCGTACTCTCATTGCATTGTTTGTTACATAGGAGTAGGAGTAGTGTTAGCATAGCAACCTCCCATCAATTCTTTTATTTAACCGCCGCATGCACATTACCGCATTCATCCAGCTACAAGTCCCTGTCTTCGATCTCGGATCACCTGAGAAACTTGCGTTCTTGGCGTGAGCGCAAGAAAACTTGTGACAGGACGCATGGTCATCGCATACATTTGTTAACGCATATTTATTCCAACATATGACCATCGACGCATGACTATCAACGCATACCTTAAGAACATGCATCGCATATTGCGTCCAAGGGATTTTAGTTGTCAAGTAATTGACATCTAATTTCCCATCTTCAAGTTTTTTAATCCAAGCTACCAAGGGGACCTCATGAACCTATAGATCCGAAGATCCAACGGTACGTGAATAACTGACTAAACTCTTTAGTCACGGGATCCACCATCCGTTAACTGCCAGGCACTCCACTAAAGACCGACAGCTGAACTCTCCTCACTACAGATATATTATGTGTCCATCTTAACCAATCAGCAGTACGACAACCCTTCACAGATCGGTCATAAGTATAGCTGGGCTAATAACTGTTATGCCCCTGTAGTTATTTGTCTTCTTAAGTACCACTGATTCCTCTAATGAATATAAATCATAGTCCTATTATGACCGAGTCTTCTCTTCCAAATAGAAGTTTGGCCACTATGTTTTCAAAATCAGCCCTTAAGGGAGCAATCTCTCTACTTATCCTGCTTTGAGAAAGAAGTGAATTCCATATTGTGAATTGAGTTCCTAACTCCCAGATCAGACAAGTTCCCAAAAAGGTAGGCATGTTGAGTTGGCAATCTGGCCACTCTCACCCATACTAATCAAAAGACCACCTTCAAAGGTAGGAGTTCACAAAACACTCAGGATTGTGGTCGTGTCACCTATGGTCATTTAGATGAGATGCAAGTCTCTAGTATCAACGACGTTATATATAGAGTCTAGTCATCTCGTGGTCTAGGTCTTATAAAAACTCTTTGTATAGGACACCCCACTCCACGTCTCCATATGAATGGTCAGGATCAATCATCTGTAATAGTTTACAACACTTACAAACCTCTACAAAGCGGGCCGTATCTGTAGCATCACTAGGATCAGGTATTCCACTTTAATCCTTATGCTACAAACCGATTTAGGTTATCATTTAAGGCATGATCCACTTGTATATTAGATATACATCCTTAAGTTCACATAAGATAACCAAGGAGCTTTGTTTATTGGATATGAGTAAATTCCAAAATTAAATAACATTTATTTTATTCATTGAACAATGTGTGTCTTTACAAAAGAACGAGACTCCGGGAGAATTAGGACATCAATCCCAACAATGAGGATGTTCCTCGTCCCAGGCTGAAGGAACTTTTAACGAAGAGCATCCATGAGCACATTTAGATCTTTACGATTTCATTGTGATCGATATACAACAAATACATTCCAACAGATAGTTATGCAAATAAACACTAATTAACGACATGCTTCGATAAATAAAACACAATGGAAAGAGTTCTCATACCAGTTGAAGACTCTCTTCAAACTTCGAACTCAGAAGCAGCGAAAGAACCTCTACATGAACTCTATCGTCAAGAAAATTAGTTGGGTGCGGCAACACGATCATTTACAGGAATGACAACAACTTGAACATACACAAACAAGTAAGAACGGGGACGATACCACCAGTTGAAGCCCTTGGTATTTTCGGAGTGAGAATCCAAAGTGTGGTCTTTGGTGAATTTGGTAGAGGTAGGAGAAAAGACAGATCGTGAAGATGATAAGAAAGTGGGAGAGAAAGTGTTATCATATAGCAGGGATGCTTATCGTTTAGATGAAGCTACATGATCGTGTAGGTTTTACTAAGCGATCGTTTAATAAAAAAATGATCGTTTAGAAAATGCGGCATGCTATGCGATCGTTTAGGGAATGAGATGTGATCGTTTAGACGATGAGCTACTATCATAGGCTCTCAAGCTAGGCGATCGTTTAAATGTCCACACCAATTGCGAATTTTCAAATTTTTGCAAAATGAAACAATTTTTCATTTTATTCATCGGTTACCATAACCGAATGCGGCTATTCCCACTAATGCACGATTGAGGAGAATAAAACGGCCAATTATCTCATAACTAACCCATTTAATAATTAATGAATATAATCATATTATATTCTCACCCTATAGTTTGATATCACATATCTACTATAGTAATTTCTTCTCCACTTGATATAAATCATATTTATATCTAATTTCCTCCAAAATAATGTATCTC
>NW_028325309.1:0-21153 GCF_027475165.1 Benincasa hispida | reverse complement strand
TATGAACTATTCATAAGGAGATTGGAGCTAATTTGGAGAAGCTTTGGGACTACAAAGATTATATTTCTTCTTCCCTTTTTACTTGTTTTAATTGCAGGCTTATTCTTTGAAATTAACCTAATTAGAGTACTTTAGATCCGTATTTCTTTTGTTATGCATATATTCACTCCATCATATCAGACTTACGTTGCATTAGGTAAACATATCTAAATCTAGAATAATCATCTATAAAAGTGATGAAATATTTATACCCTCCTCTTGTCTTAATATTAATTGAACCACAAAGATCTGAATGTATAAGTTTCAAGGGCTCTTTGGCTATATAATTTTTTCCAGACAATGTCATTTTGTCATTTTTCCTTATAGACAAGATCCATATACAGGTAAATAATTTTCTTCTAACTCTTTTAGAAGTCCATTCTTGACCAACCTCTCAAACTTATTGAGATTTATGTGACCTAGTTTTAGATGCCAAAGATAGACATTTTCTTTTGGAGAAACTTTTAGTTTTTTATTTTGTGTAGTTGTAGTGTTAAACATTTGAACATTATGGAGTATTTTAGATACTAACAGCCTTGACCCTTAAGTTATTTTCGTTTATTTATTGCTGAAAAAATATCAATACCATTAAATGCTTTATCACGAAAAAATGATATATTATAAGACTGTCCCAATAAACTTGATACTTACATTAAATTCCTTTTGAAATTAAGAACAAGATATACATTGTCTAATAATATAAATTTAGAATTAAAAAATAACTTTAAGTTCCCAATTATAATTGTTGGGACAACTTGCCCTGTTCCAACCCACAGAGTCATGTCTCCAGCCTCTAGTGCTGCCAGGAACTAGTTTCCTGTAAAGAAGCACAAACATGGTTAGTGGCCTCTGAATCAAGTATCCAGGCAGTATCGTCATTTTCCACTAAACAAGTTTTTTTAAAAAAAGTAAATCAGATTTACCTTATTTTGCTTTCTTCTTCTTAGCCAAATATTTTGGGTAGTTTCTTTTCCAGCGCCCTTCCTGGTTGCAATGAAAACAAGTCCCATTTGCAAAATTGACCTTTTTGCCCTTCTGGGCAACAACAGTAGGGGTAGCTTTAATTCCCTTACCACTTTTCTTCTTCTTCCATTTATTTGTGCTTGAGAAAGAAGGTGTGGACTTAGTCCCAGAGGTAGAACCTCTATGGAAATTGTTCGAGGAACTGGCAACATTTGCCTCCCCGTGCTATCCTTTGACTTTCATCAAGGACTCATAAGTTTACAACTCATTGAGAAGGGTAGTAAGGTTATACTCTATTTTGTTCATTACGACGTTGCTTCAGAAATGTAGGAAACTCTTCTAAAAAGTCTCTAGAAATAAGATTGCCTGGTTGGACTCGTCTATGATAGCCTCGTTCATTTCTGCCATGTTGAAGTGAACCATCATGTTAAAGATATGTTCCCTAACAGATGATCCCTTATTCATCTTGGCATTTAAGATGAGTTTGAGAGGGTCATGCTTGAGATATGTAATGGTTGTCCAAACATCTCACGCAATGACTCCATGATCTCGTGTAGCAGGATCAAGGCTTCATCAGTTAAACTTGTCAAAATGTAGACAGAGGCCTTATCGTTGGCCTTAGTCCATTTGTCATAGGCATCACAAACACTTCATGATGCAGTGGGTCTAGAGACTGAAGGAAACTCCTCTGTTAGGAAAAATTTTAGGTCGTCGATGACGAAGACAGTGTTTATCGTATTTTTCCAACTTGTGTAATTTTTGCCTATTAAATTGTCAGAACCAAACGACAAAATAACAACGCTAGTCATGATTATCAATTATCGAAAGAATATAAATTGTTTATAATAGATATTTGGGCAAAAACTCAGTTAATCCAATCAAATTTTGCAAAAAATTAATGAAAACTAATATCATTTAATTTGCAATGTTACATCAGTGATTTAGAATAAATATTACCTCGAGGTGTACAGTTATTCCTTCACTGAATTGAGACATTCTCAATTAAATATTGCACCAAAATAAATCTTATTCCTATAACATTTAATTACCATTAATTTGATCAAGAAATCATTAATTTTCTTAATGTTTTCCTATAAATGTAGCCCTTCATTTTCAACCCTATAGCCTCGCCCCGATAAGTCTACCTCAGGGAAGAAAATTATTGGTGCAATTGACTATAGCGATTTTATCCATTTTTGGAGTTCGCTCTGTCCTTTTTCATGTAAACATCTTCCCAAGCGGGACACTCCCAGGGTGCCACGAGATCGAGCGTAGAAAAACATTACAGACTAACGAAGAAGACCGTAGGATGTGCTAACACATGTCATTTCTCTCACTTACTATAAACACTGTCTCCATTCACCTTGATATTGACCCATGCAAATATCTTCTTAAAGGAAGATAGGCCCAGGGCATCACGAGGTTGAGCATGGATCTCTCGATGTGAACTTTTAGGGAGAATGTGAGTGGAAAAATTGTTGGCTTTTTGGTCCTTAATCTCAAATTAATTAATTTTAATTAATTAACTAATCAATGTTTTGATGATAACAAACTCAATTTTTAATTACTGAAAATCTTAGTGTTTTAATATGTCCATAGCGTAGAGCTCGGAACAACGATTCCAACACCTCTTGAATCCCTCAAATCGGACCTAAAACGAAGACGATATGACCGAAACAAATCTATAGAGAAAATACCGTGGTGGATGACGTGGCATAACCAGACCATTTGCATGTAGACATGTGACAACATATTGGTTGAATGGTGGATCATTAAGAGATTAACATATGATGGACTTTTTATTTTTGGATTGATTTAAAATTAAAAAAATTGAAATTAAAAGGAAATTTAAAAGGAAAATAAATTTAATATTATTTTATGTTTGTGTCTAACGACTAGTTTTTTACACATGGTATGTTTTTTATTTTTGGATTGACTTTAAAACGAATGAATTTAAAAAGAAAATGAATTAAAAGGAAAATTAATTTAATATTATTTTATGTTTGTGTCTAACGGCTAGTTTTTGACACATGATATGTTTTTTTATTTTTTGGATTAATTTTAAAAAGAAAATGAATTTCAAAAGAAAAGAAATTTAATATTATATTTTGTTTGTATCTAACGACTAGTTTAGTTTAAAACCTCTACCATTGATTTTTCTTTTCCAAAATCCAATGGTCCAAATTAATTGTGGTTTCTAAAAATTTTTCCATCTCTATATAAACCATCTTCCTCTCTAAATTTTAAACCAACAAATTTTACATTTCATAATCCTCCAAAACTCAAAAGTTCCATTGTTGCTCTCTCTAAGTTCCCAATTTTTTTTCTTTCATCTTATTCTTGAGAGAGTGTTATTGTATTGTGAGGATAAACTTGTTGAGTGCTTAAACTTATAAATCCACTCTAATGAGAGTTGTATTGTGTTCTTCAAAAATTCCAACATTTGTAACAGTTTGATCCTAAACTGTGGAAAGGATCGGGTTTTCTTTTGAACCCGTAAAAGGAGGGTTGGTGTTATGGTTGGGCTCTAATCCGTGGAAAGAGTCGGAAAGATTTTATTCAAATTTCCAATAGGCGCTTGGGGAGTGGAGTAGGTCGAAATTTGACCGAACCACTATAAAAATTACGGTATCTTCTTCTCTAACTCTTTCCTTTTTATTTTTGCAATTAATTTAAGCAATTTATTGTATTTTTTAGTTTGTTCTTATTTATTTGCTAAAATTTGATAGAATTAAATTATCACATTTTTTGTCATCTTATTTGTTGCATAATTTGAATTTTCTTATAAAAAGTATATTAATTAGTTTAATTGGGTTAATTTAGGAAAAAAAAGTTTAATTAAACCCTATTCACCCCTCTAGGGTTTCCAAATCGATCCAACAAAAATGACATATCATATATATCTTTTTCTTCCCACTAATTATTTTAGAACCTAGGGTTAATTAACTTAAGTAAATCTGGCTAATTAATTCAACTAAGTTATTGTTAATTTTTTCAATATAACGTTTATATTGAATATTTTAACAAGATATGATTTTTATTTATTAAACACTTTCATAAATCTAATCATTTATTGCATGTTTATAAATTGTTTTTCTAATTCACTTTTCAGTTCAGTTTCCAGGAAGGGGTATTATGTTTCCATCAGTTTGAATTCCCCAATCCTTAGACAGAACATTCTTTAGATAAAGGTCTCTTATAGACAATATTTTATAAGTTTAATCTTTTACTATTTCATATTAATCCTATTAAATGGAAAAAATAAAAGAATGACATATTTCTAATTATATTAGGAATACTTTTAACATAAGTCTAGATGAATTAATTTTAAACCATTTAAAATTAATTAGGACCTATGTTTGCATGTAACTCTTGATTATAAATTTTAATTTAATTCATTAAACTTATAAATTTTACAAATTAATGAAATATCAAAACCTATAACACGCATCTAATGACATTAATCAATAATAAAATTTACATTTACTAAGTAATGTCATGCTCAATGCATTACCATTTTCATCATATAATATAACCATTATATTAATCATTAATGAAAATAATACATGCTGAACATATAATATAACATTTATATTAAAATATGATGCTTGTATATACTTTATGAAACATGCGGCTATATAATATAATACTTATATTAAATATGATGCATATGCATGCTTAAGATCATGCAACTATATAATACAACACTTATATTAAATATGATGCATGATCAGTGTTTATCCTAAGGTGTGATTTTAAAACTATATGGCACCTTTATGCAACATATAATATTTAACCATATTTCAAATGTATAAATTAAATAAATAGCAAAATAGAAAACAATTTTGCACCCTAAAAATTAATTAAATCAATATTATATCAAATTAATTAATTAAAAATAAAATTACAAAAATAAAATTAAAAAAAGTAAACTGCTCCTGACAGGCTTGAACCCACGATCTGAAACTGTCTTGCATGCGTGCGTCAACCTCTCGGAGCATAATGAGCGTAGCTACACTGGCCTACTCTTTGCCACAGTGTAATGCTACGCTCGGCCTCAGCACTAACATCGACGTAAGGCCGAATGTAGCAACACTAGCTTTCTATGCCATAGTGTAAAGCACAGCATCGCAACGCTGTGCCTTGCGCTCTAACTCAGAATACAACTTTCTCCTTCGATGTTCATCTAAAATCTCCGTTCTTTCTCTCCTTCTTCATCAACACTTGCTAAAGACTAAGACATGGAATTACAGACTCGATAGCGTAATTTCAACGCCCAAAAACATAGGGCTCTTACAACTTTAATCGAATTAAAGCAGCAAAACTAGTGGCAAAATTTGAAACATCTATTTACAAAACTCAACATTCATAATCCAAAATTTCACCCACCTTACTTCTCTGATCTTTGTTTCAAATGAAAATCTAATTGCACGATTTGGCTCTAATACCATTTGAAGTAAAGGAATTCCTCGCAGAAGCGTATGAACATCGTGCAATTGATAACAATTTGAAAACAACATAATTTAGAGAATAAACAAAGATAAACAATTAACCTATAAGCATGCTTTTGATACAGAGAGGAAGAGGAAGAGACAAGCTTACCTTATTAGTTAATTTCTCTTCAAGTTAATCCACTTCACGGGTCATGAACTCTACTAAATTTAACGAATACAACAACCAAAAACTCTTGGACACCAATACTCAACACCTTTTTATTCTCAGAAACAAGGAAAGGATATGCAGGTTTCTTCTTGGTCTTTGGGGAGAGGGAATATAAAATAGCAGAGAGTTCTCAGAGGAAAAAATTTGAGGAATTTTCTTTTCTTCTATTCACGTTGTGTAAGAACTACCTTGTTTGTATTCTTAATTCAGACTAATAAGAAGAGGGAGTGGATAAGGGTTACTGTAACTCCCATCCACGTGATCAAGAATAACTCCCCTGTAGTGGGTAGTTATTAATTTTGTATTATATTATAATATAATATAACAAACCTTATAATATAAATGATTAATTAACTAACTTAATTAATCAATCATATAATATGTTTTTTAATCACATTAAAATGCACATCTCTCATATAACCTATAGTTTTAATATGAATCATATTCACATTAATTTTAACCTACAATATTTATATGAATCTTATTCATATAAATACTATTTGTATCTTATTCAAATATTTACATACCATATAGTTTCAATTATAAATCATATTTATAATTAACTATATATTATAATGTATCAATATACATTATATTTATATTAATCATTATAATATAATTAAAACCTTGAATCCCCTTAAATAATTTGAACAATTCAAATTATTCCAAAAACCACTTTTTCTTGTTTTTATCCTAAGTGAGCTAACAAGGGGACTTTATAACCTACAAATTTGAAGCCCCAATCGTATGATATTAATCAACCAAACTGTCGGTCACTCTATTACAGACCGACAGTTGCACTCTTCGCATTATATGTATATTTCCGTGTCCATAGATATAACTAATCAACAATAAGTCCAAAATTCACGAATTGCTCATGATTACAACAGGGTCAAATTACCATTTTACCCCTGTAGTTATATCTAACTTCTTAAGTATCATTGATCCTAAGGGAGCAATACAACTCTTGTAACACTTACAAAGTGGGTCGTACCCGCAGTGTCACTAGGATAAGGCGATTCGACCCCGACATTCCCCTGCGTCCCTTGCGACCTATCTATGTCATCCTTACTTGCCTTGAATGCTTCTAGAAGTGAAAGTTGTCCCCGTAAACCAACATGAGTCCTCTCAGCATGCTTTGTCCTCACTTACATGCATCCTAGAAAAATTTCCAGGAGGTCACCCAACATAGAATTGCTCTAAGCTAAGCTCGGGTTGTTACATGCCCACCAGCTTCCGCTTGGTTCGTCCCCGGACCACATCGAGGTTCCACTCTGATACCATCTGTAATGCCGCAGGCCCAGGATTCGAAATCCGGATTCGGCCCCTGATGGCCCTGGCATTTTCCTATGTCCCCTGCGACCTGGCTATGTCATCCTTACTTGCCTTGAATGCTTCTAGAAGTGAAAGTTGTACCCATAAACCAACACGGGTCCTTTTAGCATGCTTTGTCTTCACTCACATGCATCCTAGGAAAATTCCTAGGAGGTCATCTAACATAGGATTGCTCCAAGCTAAGCACGCTTAACTTTGGAGTTCTTATGATTGAGCCACCGAAAAGAAAGGTGCACCTTGTTGGTATAGGTAGTAACTTTCAATTCTTTTAACCCTTCTTAACCATACTTTCATGTCCTCAGGATCCCTCTCGTTCGGATGTGATACCGGTTCATTCATGTACCCTTCTTGAACTCGGGTCGTTACACATATACTATAGACTTTTTAGGTTATTACTTGAATATGATCCACTTGTATGTCTACCACATATTGTTCAAGCTACATTAAATAACCTTGGATCTTAGTTTATTGGATTAAGTTAATGCTATCTAAATATTGAATAAAATACTTCTTTTTTTATTAAATAAATATATTGTATCTACAAACTATGATATTCACGAGATTTAGGACACTAAATCTAACAGTGAGAACCAAAGGAAGAAAACTCAAAGATATACGAAATAACAGAGGGTAGAATGGGACGAGGTATTTTGATCTCTATGTCACTCACTTGGGATTGCTGTTGGGTATAAGCTTAGGTTCCTCCTTCGTCTCAACAACTTGTCTCCGTGGCATGAGCTTCATGTCATCATCCTCCTCATCAAAGTGAATTACCTCATGACAAGACACCTAGATAGCCTCGAAGACATGGTGCTGCAATTGGAATTCCTCAAGCCTTCTAATTGAGTTAGCTATTTGAGCGAACAAGTCATTCAAATACTAAATCTCAACTTTGACCTCCATTTCAAACTTGTGATTCTCCTACTGGATGTGAAAATAATCTTGATGCATAGAGAAGTGTTTGTTAAGAAATTCTCTAACAATAACTTCCAAAGACATACCTTGTTTGGCCGACTGAGAAAACTTTAATGATTCAGGGTCGACAGAAGGTCAAAATACTATGGTTGTGTCCAAGCAATAGCAACTAGCATGAAGCTTCGTTGTAGAGGTGAGGCACTTCAAAAAAGTGACCTTGAGACTTCTACAATTGGATTTCAGCCAACACTCGAACAAAAGAAACAAGATCATCAAACATATTTCTGAGCTTAGAAATATGTTTGGCCTCTTCTTCTTCTTATTTTGCTGCGTACCATAGACACAAGACATAGTATATCTGACGTGCCTCTTCTTCCATGGTAAAACTGACACAAGAAAAGAAGATTAATCAAAAGTAAAAGAATGCTCAAACTAGAAACTTAACTAAACGAAACAAACTGGCTACCCCGAAAATGAAGCAAATTTAAAAGACTGAAAAAAAGTGTCGTAAACCTCTCTTTGCCAATCAAATAACAATTATAGTATTGTACTCTACTACTACTAAATGGTAGTAATAGTGGCAAGTCTGTGTCGATCTGCAGGGAAGCACAAGTTATAGTTTCGAATAGTTGATTAAATAGTTATAGTGGTAAATGGGAAGGTTTAGTGTGGATAGAGTGATAACGTGCATGGAAATAAAGAAAGTTCGTAAATGTAACCTAGGATTGGACACTGTAGCTTTGAGAGCAAAAAATGGTTCGGATGCAATTTTGATCATTGCGTTTTCTTGACTAAAATACATTTGGTTTATGCATGCATAATGATTTACTTGGCCTAACCAAACTCATCAACATTACAGGTAGCCAACTCATTGGTTAAACGTAGAAATTTTCCTTGATTATTAATTAAAGCCTAAGCCCTAACTAATCTAAATGCTTTAGTTCTATTGTGCTTGATAGTAGTCATTTAGAACAAATATATTTGCATTAAGATTAAGGGTTCCACTCTGTGGTTAAGCAATTAGAGTTGCCAATTAATTAACGAAATCATCTATGAACCTAGGTTTAGCATGCATTTTAAGGTCTATAGGTAGCCTATATTACTTAGCATACATGATTTAACCTTTTCTATTTGTGATTTAAGCTAGACGAACAAGAAAGAACATGCAAGCCAAAATCTTAGCTAAGACATACATTCAAAGGGAAAGGTGTCAATCCATTTAAGAATATACGTTTATATAAGAACAATATTAAGAGAAAGATAAATCTACATACATTAAATTAGTCCAGAGGAGTCTCACAAAATTTACATGGATTCCTTGCTCCAAAAACTAGAAAAACTCACTTACCAGCTCCAATGTTCGATTACAACAAAAAGAAAAAGAAACAAAATTGTAAGCGAAAGAAGCTGAAAATACAAGGGAAGAAGAAGAATTTTGAGAAAACTTCCGTCTCCATCGAATGGCCTACAAAGCTCTGGAATACATACAAAAATAGATAATTAAACACGTTAAATACAAAGAGCAAATGAGATTAGAAACATAAAACTAACTCTTTTTGGAGTTGACAATTAAATTAATGATTAGAAAATTTCGGACGATGACAGAAAACGATGAAGGGGTGGTGAGGGTTCCAACGATAAGCTTGAAAATGGTGGATATCCCACCGGATTATATATAGAGAAAATATGGTCAAAAGCCTATTAAAAACTCCATATCGAAGGTAACCTTTTTTGTTGACTTTTTCAAACTTCGAATTTTAATTATGAAATAAAATATGTGTTATTCCAATTGTAGTTGTGTAAGAGGTTGCCCAGCCTAGAAACACGTAGAACGAGCATTAGATGATTCAACGATGCTAGTGGTGACTTAGGAGGGGAAAATCTTCAGGAAAATGGCAATCAAATGGCAATCACAAACTACTAGTATCAAATAGAAATTACATAGAAATTATATAACAATCACGAATTACTTAATATCAAATAGTAATCATATAATAATCAATATTAAATAGCAATCAGATATCAATTAGTATCAATAATAATCATCATCAAATTAGTAATCAGACAATAATTAAATAGCAACCAATATCATTGACAATTAATGTTAGATAGTAGTCCGACAATAATCAGATAGCAATTTATATCATTGATAACAAGTATTAGTCAGACAACAACCAAATAACAATTAATATCATTGACAACCAATATTATATAGTAATTAGACAACAATCATATAACAATCAATATCATTGACAATTAGATTACAATCGGTATCAAATAACAACCAAACAACAATTAGATAACAAATAAGTGTCATTAGCATTATGTATAGGATAACAATTAGTATCAAATAACAATCAGATAATAATTGATATAATGGACAATTAGATCGTAATCAAATGACAATTAGATGTAATCACGCATTATGATGGTTTTTTTGATCATCTAACTATTTGAATTGAGTTGGACTTATTAATTTTTGTAATCCCTACCAATTTTAAATCGTTGGGGTATCAGCTTAATTTTGTTTTACCATTTTGCAAAAGATTTCGTAACATGATGCGATAATTAAAGCATGTCAGGTGGAGTAATCTCAAGTAGTTTGCTAATAAAGTAAACCCAATATTTAGAAATAAGTCCGCAAAAATAAGAATTCAACCCAAACTAATAAATAAATTTAGGTCAATATGTCATATATTAGTATTAAAGAAGAAAAAAGAACTATTGCATATATAAATATTACAAATGAATGGATATAAAATTGATTTTAAACAAAAAGTAAATTTTCGTACACACCTATGACATTAAAATTTCATAGAATGTCGATGTCTATATTAGATCGTCAAAATAAAATCTAAAAAACATAAAAAAAAATAAACAACAAAATGTAACTAATGTAAATATAATATAAATAATAAGCACATGATAACTTGTTTAAAAAACTTTGTGTATTTATTAATGTAAATATGAATTTTTTGCTTTTATAATTCTTCTTAAAATATTCATTGACATTATCATTTTATCCATATCACTATCATCATTTCCATAAAGTTTAAATCTCTTGATTGATATTCTAAAACAAATATACTCCTATTTGTGAAAGGGGTTTTCAAAATTGTCAATCATCTTACCTACTTTCAAAAGTAAGTCGAAAACATAGTAGTTGTACTCGTCATCATAGTGGTCATGGTCATCGTTGTTGTCGTTGTCATCATCGTTGTAGGAGTGATCTTATTAGTCTATGACTTATATTTAAAAATACATGAAAATTATTTGTAAATATTAAGATTAATGAAAGAAATTGAAAACTCTACCAAAATTTAGCCCTATGCAAAATAAATCACCAAAATTAATTTTAATGCCTCAAACATACTTTTTGCTAACTCTAAGCTACTGGCCGTGATTGCAAAGTTTCATAGCCAACGTATTTTAATTTTGATATCAAACTAGCTAGAACTAGAAAGATTGTATAAACCGATTAAACACAATTTTAGACTAGTTTTAGGGACTGTTTTGAACCATTTTTCATTCCGATTTTCAAACCTAAAGTCAACATCTTAAGATCTAAAGCACTAAAAAGAACACCTAGGTTTTCTAAGAAGAGTGCCTAAGGAAAATTGAAAGCTAGAGCGAATGGTCTTTACCGTTAGATGTGTTTTCGTTTCTACCGTAAGGATGATAGAGAAACTTTAAACATCTAAAGAGCTTAAAATAATGCTGAAATACATTAGAGAAGAGGGTATAAACATGTTTGGTATCTATGAAAAATAATAGGAAAAAATTCACTATAAAACTAGATTGAAAAAGGATCGTCTTACCAATTTGATGCTAACATTGAACAATCTCATGAGATCCAAGAACACCAAGTGAAATAACTTTTAAAACTCACTATTCTCTCTACGTGTGATTTATAGCATTGGGATGGGGCTAGAGAAGAAATTTTCAGATTTCTTTAGTCTATTTTGAAGGATAAATAGAAAACCACTTAAATAACTTAAGAGATAAGGTTTTTGAAAAGTGCTCAAGCTCTTCTTCTCTCTCTTCCATGCATAGACAATCACATAGTTTTCTAGTGAAATTTTTGGCTCCTCAATTCACCCACCTAAACTCTTATTTACCCTAGGGTGGAAGCTTAAAAGGTTGGGTAAGAAAATTATACTATGGTTGATGTTAACTTGAGTTTTTTTTACTAAGATTCTTCCAATTTTTCCTATGTAATCTCATTAACCCAGCATGAATAAATGAATTTAAACTCTTATATTTTTAAATCCCTAATTATCTTGTTTTACGTTCTTACTAAATCAATTAAAAGCTTATGACAAAAATTAATAATAAGACCATACATTTACTTAATTAATATCACATTCTTACCGAGTTATCTAATCTTCTACTTACACTCATTCTCCCCTTCTATATCCAAATAACTAAATATAAACATAACTAAGTTACTAATATTTAGTGTTAATTAAATTATAATAATGATGTACAAAAAAAATATTAAAATCGACTTTGAAGAAGAATTGTATAAATTAAGTTCAGTAGCCCTTAAGTATCTTAAATTAAGTTTTCAGTGGATCAAAAACTAAATTTAAATAATTTATTAAACTAGTTATCTAAAGTATAAAAAGCATAATTATATTATAAAATTATGAAAATACCCTTAACAATTGTTCGGGCGATTACATGACAACTTACTCAACACGATGATAACGACTTCATAAATGATGAAGAAGAGCATACATGTATAATTAGTTTGAGTGCTGATGAACAATTTGATATGGATAACAACGATAAATTACCATGTACTTTTTTTTTTCTTAATTATCACAATTAGTCATTATTTATATCGTATTATTTCTCTTGTGCTTGTATAGATATGATGTCAAACTCTAACAGGAGTTCTCAAATCTTCAAATCTTCATGAACTTTGACAGAAATTCTTCCATGATAAATTTTCCACCGGGCGGGACGAGGATGGGGAAGCCTTCCCGTCCCCCATACCCAACCTCTATTTCAATCATTGTCCTTGCAAAATTCCCTACAGGGATTGGGGTAGGGATGCATGGACAAGGCTCAATTCCCTACAGGGAATTTGCAGAAATTGGAATCTCCATGGGAAAAATTTTTCTGCTTATTTTTTTATATCATTTATTTATTTTTAACAAATTTTTAAATTTAGTTTCAACCAAATAAGATTTTATATATTAAATAATTTATTTTCAATTCCTTTTTTATTCAAAGAAAACACTATAAAATGTTCTTATAAAAATAATAATATTTTATGGGATTGTTTTCATATATAGCAATTTGACATATTTACAAATATAATAAAATGGCAAAAAATTCTTCATTTCTAAGACTAGTTTTCTCTCTCTCTTTCTTTTTTTTTTTTTTTTTTTTTTTTTTTTTTTTTTTTAATTATACTCATGATCATAAAAATAAGAAAGTTTTCAATATTAAAACATCTTTAAAATATATTAAAGTAGGAAAAAGTTGGATAAAAAGATTTAAGCTACGATTTTTTTAAAGTAAATAATAAAGAAACTATATATATGTATTATAAAGTTATAAACTCACCCTCTGTTGTGAGTTTATTATTATTATTATTATATATGTAAATATGTGTGTTATATTTATCAGGGTGGAGCGGGAAATTGGGGCGGGGACGAGGAATGTAATCCCCATCTCCGTCCCTGTTTAGCCCACAAAGAGAATGAACATCTCTAGGTTTAAGGTTTAGTAAGGCGATTGGTATCGTCATTAAAAGGTTACGTCTAGTATGGTACCCTAATTTCAAAGACATACCAAAAGAAGCATTATAGTTGGTTAAAAGATGATTTTTGGTAAGTTTATTATTTTGTTTCATTTGGATTATCATATACAAATTTTCTAAACGTGACTTAATAATGTTATCTTTTTGTTGAATCATTTTGAGTTTGATTTATCGAAGCTAGTAGTTGATCAATGATAAATGCAAAACCCATTTAAAGAATACAGAGGAGATTTGATAGAAATTACAAAAAATATGGCGATTCTGATCGGGCACACGCAAACTCACCTAGTTGGAAGACATATTTTTTATGTGATCAATTTGAGAGCTCCCAATGGAAGGTAATATTACTTATTCATTTTAAAATTATCATTTTAAATCACTTAATTCAAACTAAACATTTATTTTATTAGAAAACTTTGGAGACCAATATGAAGAATCGAGTAGCTTTAACATTCCATCATCATCAAAGACTTTCTTATTCATTCGACAAGATCATGGAGGTGGAACAAACTTTCTTGTATTATTTATGTAGAAATGTTGATAATTCTTTATGTACTTTGAGTTCTAAATAAACTAGGTCGACAAATGGGATGTGTTGACCTGTTCACGGAAATGCATTGAAAAATGGAGAGTGAGAGAATCGGACGGTCAAGGATGAACATGTAATTTTTTTTTTCTTATTTTGCAAGTAGTTTAGGCCCATTTGGTAACCATTTTGTTTTATGTTTTTGGTTTTTAAAAATTAAGCATATTTTCTCCTATTTTCTTACCATAGTTACATTTTTCTTAAGCACAAGAGCAGAATTCATAGCCAAATTCTAAAAACAATAATAAATTTTTAAAAATTACTTCTTTTAGTTTTCAATTTTTGGCTTATTTTTTAAAATTAACATGGGTAAAAAGTAGATAATAAAACAAGAAATCTAGAGGTAGAAGAGATGTTTGTATGTTTAATTTTTAAAAACTAAAAACAAAAAACTAATGCCCAGTTTAGTAATCATTTTGTTTTTTGTTTTTGTTTTTGAAAATTAAGCCTATGAGACATTATTTCCACTACCAAATTTTCTTTTCACTAATGGTTTAAAAACTCAAGCCAAATTTTGAGAATTAAAAAAGTAGCTTTCAAAAAGTTGTTTTTGTTTTTCGAATGTGGCCAATAATTCAACCATTATGCATAATAAAGATGCAAATCATTGTAAAAAAATATGAATGAAATATGCTTAATTTTAAAAGACTAAAAACAAAAAATAAAATGGTTACCAAACGGGCAAATGGTTACCAAATGGGATATTAGTTATTTGTATTCACAACAACTTATATCTTAAATTAATGTGCAACATCATACGTTAGACTTACGAGCAACCCCTACTCTAGAAGGATCCCAACCAATATCAGGGAACGAAATATGTGATACAATTTTGGGTAGATGATAAGGCTACATAAAAGGCCTTGGTTGGGGACTCAAGCCTAAAGCAAGAAGAGGTCGTTGCTCCTCAAGTACATCCACCGCAAAAATATAGTAGGATGATGCTATGGACATAACTGCTCTAAAAGCTGAGTTTGAAAAATCTTAATCAAATTTGAAAGCAAAATTTGAAGAATCTTAAAATAAGATGAAAAAGAAGCATGTGAGATAGATTGAAGAAATAAAAAAAATGATCGAACAAATTATGCAATCACATAGAGTAGATCCATCAAAATAGGTATGTATTGATCTTGATTATGTTGTTATCCTATTTCTATGGTAGTAAAGTAGTTATGTCTTACTATTTGTGATAAGAGAATAAAAGATGGCTATCTTGTAGTTATGCCTTACTATTTATCGTGAGAACCTAGCTTGCCTTGTGATTGAGATTAATTTTTGTGATTTAGTTTACAATGATTTCAAGGATTTTTTATTATTCAAGTTTTATTTAGGTTTTTTATGAGATGTTTTAAAGTTGGATGAGATGAAAGTTGTGATTGAGAACCTGAGTTTGCAATGATTCAAGGATGGTAGGGGGCGACAGGTGAGTGTGCAATGAGTGTGTAAGGGTAGGATAGGAGAGAACCTAAGTTTGCCTTATGATTGAGATTAGTTTTAAATTGTGATTGAGTTTATGTATATTTAGTTCTCTTAGTTGGAAAGTCTTTAGTATGGTTAGAGCTTTTGTTGACTCTATTCTTAAGCTGTTAGTGTAGTATTTATACTTATGTACACTCCTTGTAAATACATACTTTTGATAAATACATACTTCTACATGGTATCAGAGCCCCTTCTTCCGTAACTTCTCCTTGCTTCAAATCTGCCTGGCTTCAAATCTTTCGGTGGATGTCTCCTCAGATTCGCTAGTCAACTTGCTTCCGTGCGCTTCCAGATCCGATGAACTTTGATGCAACCCAAGCCAAGCCGAGCCTTTGAACACAATCTGGTGAAGCTTCCAGATCCATGCACCCCCTCTGAACGTAGAAGTAACCCAAGTCGATCCTCTTCTCTAACGTAATCTGTCCATGCGAGTTCCTCCAGTGAGTTTCGACGTAAGCCTTTCAGCGATGAAGACCTCTACCTCTGCGCCAATCCTCTTCTGTTGGCAATGACCTAAACTCGCAGTTCGTAAATGTTGTTAACATATTCTATTCATCAATAAAAATGTTGTTGAGTTTTTTCTTCAATAAATTACTATTGATATTGCATCCTTCTATGAAAATCCAATAAACGAATCCATGACTATAACATATTCTTAACTTTGTGTGGTAACATAAAAATGGATAAATTTTTTGTATGTAGCCAAAATGGTCTATAAGTATATGGATGAGATTGAGTACCTCATCCTGGTGATACTATTAGATGCGGCTCATTTTGTACACTGATACAAATGATGTGATTCATAAATCATTCATATAGAGACATGTTAGTGAGGCATCCTGTACAATGAGTTTTGCATAAGACCGGACCTTGAAATAGTCACTTTTCGTTATAACAATCGTTTACTGTTAAAACTGACTATCTCAAACTCAATGACCTAGGGTAACTCGATCTTAATCTTGAGCTAACTATGAACTCCTGTTTATTCAGGATTATCCTTTGATCTGTATAGGTGAGAGTAGTCCAACAACACTGCTCAATAAGCCTCCCATTTTGGGGATAAAGTCGGATATATAGCTAAGGACATAGCTTTGCATATGGAATTCACTCCTACCCAATTTAGGGTTAGCAGATGGGTTGTTCTCTTAAGTGCTGATGCCTTGTCTTGAACAACAGGGTCCCACCCTTTCATGGAAGAGAGGGTTGTGATTTGTAAATTAGACTATAAATAAATTGTTCGATGGAGGATCGATGGGAGCTTAAGGAGCAAGATGTATTTACAGGAGTAAGACAGTAATCTTTGACACAGCGACGAATACGAACGACTTGTGAATGATTGACTTGTATGGTTAAAATGGACATAAATATATCTATAGTGAGGAGAGTGCAACTATCGAGCTATAGTGGAATGTCTTGGTAATTAACGAATAGTGATTGATTCAGTTTAAAGAGTTCAACCAGTTAATTACAAGTCGTTGGAGCTCATGATCTATAGGTCCATAAGGTTTCTCTACTAACTCGTAATTTGGATTAGTAAATTGAGTAATCTTGATAAGATTTGAAATTAGGGTTTAGAATTTGAAATGTTCAAATTCAATTAGGGCTTCTATTTATTGTATTTGATACAATTAAAATATTTAATTTTATCGAAATTAAACGAAATTTGAGAAATGATTAATGTTTAAAATATGTTTTGAATATTAATTGAATAATATTAATTTCATTATTAATTTAATATTTAGATATTAAATTAACAAAATTAATCAAAAGGTTTAATTAATTAGTTTTATTTAAAAATTAATTAATAGAAATCATTTTTTGGAAAATCATTTTTTCAAAGTGAAGATTTCCAAAATGTTGGAAATCTCCACTATGTATTGAACTTCCTTATTCACAATTCCATTTTCTCCATGAAGTAGTGTAAGAGTGTATCAACATGCAGTGGAAGCAATAAGGATCAATAAGCATTCAAATTCACTAATTTTAGTAGAAACTCAAGCATGCTCATTCTAATAAAAGAGGGTTTGTAGACATACCTTTGTAGAACTCTTCAAGATCTTGATCAACAGCAGTTGTCTTCTCCAAAATGCACCATGAACCACCTGAAGATCTTCTCCACTATCCTCTTAGAGCTTTAGAACGAGTTGTGGGACCCAAGAACAGCTTGAAGCAATGAATAAACAAGGAGAAGCTCACTGCACCACATTGCTTGAAGAACTCTTCTTCAACTCGAAATTTTCTCTAAAATTTCTTTTGAATGCATGCCTCAACTTCACTCCAATCTTCTTTATTTATTGCAGGTGAACATGCAAAGAAGAATACTACATGAGTTCAACTCATTCTTGGAGTAAATGTGATGTAAGGAGTGGTGTTTGTGTGAGCTAGTAGAAGATGGGTAATGAAAAAATCTGTTTTTCCATTTTGTGCATGTTTTTAACATTTTAAATTTTTCCATCAAAATAAATTTTGATTTTAAAACTGAAAACATTATTAATTTTTCAATAAAATTAATAATTATTTAAATAATTCTAATTAATTTAATATCAAATATTAAATTATTTTTTTTACACAAATCCATCTTCATATATTTAAATATATATTCTCCTATTTCGTTTAATTCTAATTGGAACATTTCAAATTAACTTCTCAAGCTACTCTAAAGCTTATTCATTTACAAGCTAGTAAGGGGACCTCGTGGACCTACAGATCATGGGCTCCAACGATCCGAGATTAATCGCCTAAACTCATTAGACCGAATTAACCCCCATTATTTAACTAATGGGTCACTCCACTATAGTCCATAGTTGAACTCCCCTCACTGTAGATATATTATGTCCACTTTATATAACCATATCAGTAAGTCGATCATTCTTTAAGGTATCCTACAAATAGGCATAATTTCGAACGTGTTTCTAATTTCTTAGGATTCTATACCAACATATGTGCTAGACAACCCCAGATATGAAAATGACGTAAACTAGTTTTGCGTCCTTTTCATAATTCATACGGTGTTTCTGAAACACTTTTTGAAAGAGCAACGTTTAGACTAAATACTGCAGTATGTACTGCATACCCCCAAAAGGATTGAGGTAACTAAGCATAACTCATCATAGACCGAACCATGTCCAACAAGGTTCGGTTTCTCGTTTCTGCAACACCGTTTTGTTATGGTGTTTTAGGTGCTGTGAGTTGGGATTGAATTCCATGATCTACTAAATAGTTCTAGAATTGTAAATCTATATACTCACCACCTCAATCAGATCGAAGTGTTTTGATTCTTTTACTTAACAAATTTTCTGTCTCAGCCTTAAATTCTTTGAACTTTTCAAGAGTTTCAGACTTATGACTGATTAAGTAAATGTAGCCATATCTAGAGTAATCATTAATAAAACTGACGAAGTACTGATAGCCTCCTCGAGCTTTAACATTCATCGGACCATATAGGTCTGAATGTATAAGTTGGAGAGGTTCTTTGGCACGAAGACCTTTATGAGAAAATATCTTTTAGTCATTTTTCCCTCAAGATATGATTCACACGGAGGTAAAGAACTATTTTCTAACTGATTTAGATGACCTTTTTTTTACCAATCTCTCAATTCTGTTGAGATTAATGTGACCAAGTCTAAGGTGCCAAAGATAGGCGTTAGGAGAAATTTTTTGATTCTTATTATGAGTCTCAGCCGTTTTAAATATCTCTATATTTAAAATGGCTCTTGTTTCAGTTGGTTTTAATATGTACAAGTTATTTTCAAGTCTTACAGAACAAATATGAACACCTCTTGAATAAACAGACACTTCATTACATTCAAAAGCTACATATTTTTTTAGCAGACAGGAAATGGAGGTCAAGTTTCTTTTCATCTTAGGTACATAAAATACATTTCTAAGTTAGATAAAAAAATCTCTAAAAAAAAACTTGACATCTCCCACTGCTTCAGCTAAAATGACTTCACCCGTTCCCACTTTGAAAGTCATTTCCTGTTCAAAAAGTCTTCTCCAAGAACTAGTTTCCTGTAGAAAAGTGCAAACATGATTAGCGGCACTTGAATCCAATATCCAGGTAAGGTGGGTATTCTCCACTAGACATGTTTCAACAACTAGTAAATCAAATTTACCTTGTTTTACCTTGTTTTGCCTTTTCTGTTTTCTTCTGAGCCAAATACTTTGGACAGTTTCATTTACAATGCTCAACTTCTTCGCAATGGAAACATTTTCCTTTGGGAGTTTTGTTTTTGTTTTTCTTTGTAGTGACATTCTTTTTCCTTTTCCTTTCTTCTTCATTTATACGGGTTTGTATTTAGAAGAAGAAGGACTAGACTTCTTATCATCAGTGGGTTTCGTACTAGACGTAAAACCTTTATAAAACTTTTTAGGTTTTAAAATAACATTTATTTCTTTTTCCTTCAGTTTCATCATTGATTGATAAGTCTGTAACTCATTCAACAACATCGTCAAATTATAAGTGATTTTGATCATAACAACGTTTGTTCTAAACGGCAAATAACTCTTCGGGAGAGATTCCAGTATCATGCTTACTTGACTCGTCTCATCTATCATCGCCCCGTGAGCTTTCCCACATTAAAATGAACCATCATATCGAGAACATGCTCTCTTACGTTGGTTCCATCTTTCATGCACATAACATAGACATACTTAATGGCTTCATGTCTAACAGAGGATGATGGTTGCCGAACATCTTCTGTAATGACGCCATTATCTCACGGGCGATAGACATGACCTCATGTTTCTTATTGAGTACATAAGATATACTCGCTAAGATAGGCCCGAGCTTTCTCATTTTCCCTTACCCACCTATCCTAGACATCCCGAACATTTTGGTTGGCTATTGAACTGGGAACCAGAGGACATTCCTCCATTAACACAAACCTCAGATCATCTACAACTAATATCGTATTGATGTTCGACTTCCAGTTCGAATATCCCTCACCATTAAATTCATCAGAAGCTAGCAATTGTATGATTGAGTTCGACATTGCTGAAACATTTTAAAAAAACTCTATTAAATATGCATCTAAATCCATTTTTAGTAAGATAATAAAGTACCCAATAAATCTTTATTTATTTGCAACGATACTTTAGTGATTTAAAACAATTGCAACCGAGGGGCAGTCAAGAATTCCTTCACAGAAGCAAGATAGTTCTTGACCAAATACTATCTCCAGAATAACTCATATTCCGATAGTTCTTTTGGTTATCATTTTCAGTCAAGATCTTTATTAATAATTAGTAATTCTTGTAAGTGTGACCCGCCATTTTCAGATCTTATAGAATGGTATGAATATGCCTCCGAAATAGAAGACAATACCCAAGACGAAACTATAAGACCCTATTCATTTTACTAAAGCCTAGGTTGTTCCAAATCCTATGTTACAACCCTCCA
>NW_028325308.1:0-16687 GCF_027475165.1 Benincasa hispida | reverse complement strand
AAATTACATGTTGCTCCTAGTCCGCTTGAGCTTAAAAGGTGAACAACCCAAAAAAAAAAAAAAAAATTTTAAACTATGTTATGACTCGATCCCTATTTATTATAAAGGGTACGTAGGCTGTTTGAAGGAACTTCAAATTCAGTCTAGTAAAAGAAATATTTTGAACTACGTTATGACTTGATCCCTATTGATTATAAAGGATACGTAGACAGCTTGTATGAAACTTTAAATTTAGTCTAGAAAAAAATCAAAAAACAATATTCCTTTTGAACTATATTATGACTTAATCCCTTTCTTTAAGGGTATGTGGGTAATTTAAATAAATTTAAGTTTAGTCTATCAAACACTTTCATAAAAAAATAAAAAAAAAAAATGAAAAGAAGTGGCAAAATCACCCTATGTGTGGCACTATGAAAATTGATGTTGTCCATCTCTACTAGGGGCAACACAATAAACTGAAGATGTTTATCTCTACTAAAGGCAACATAACAAATTGAAGATGTTCATCCCTACTGAAGGGCAACACAAAAAATTAGAGACATTCATCCCTAGTAAAGATATGACACAACAAATTGAAGAAGTATGTCATCTGTATGATGCTACAAAGTTTGGATGCATATGATAAGATCCTTGCTTGAAAATTCAATTGTCTTTCCACTCACTTAAATAAAGAAGCAGTGTTCGATATTGTTTGCTCCAAGTTCAAGGCATCACTCTTCTATAGTTTGACTCTTCATTTGCAACTATAGATATTCTTCTAAATGAGATTTAAAAATTTTGTCGATGCTTCTTTAAATTCAGGTTTGGAGGCTTCGCTGATGCTTCCTCAAATTCAAGTTCAAAGGACTTGTCAATGCTTCAATAAATTTAAGCTCAGAGGCTTCATTGTTACTTCTTCATCTTCAAGTGTAAGGCATCATATATCTTTGACATTGGGGCTTCGCTCATCTGAAGTGGAATTTCATCTTCAAAGTCTGGTCTGTCTGGCTCTGTCTCATATGCGAGATCAAGTCCGATCAGTGTGGCTCTACCTCATCTGCAAGATCGCGTTTGGTCTGCCTGGCTATGTTTCATATGTGAGATCAAGTCAGTATTGATGTTGAAATTTAACAAGCGAAATTAATCAAGATCTTAAGCACTATAACTATATTAATTTAGATTATAAACATGCTAGGTCAGAAATTCCAGAATTCAGGGTGTCAAGTGTATACATTTTGAAAAATCCCTTCAAATCATTAACTCCTCAGCTCGATTTTTTTTTCTTTAAGAGCTTGTAGACTACCACTTGATCTTTTTTACTATCCTTTAGGCCCTTAGATTGATGGTGGGATAAAAAATGAGAAAATTTTGAAGGGAAACTAGGAGATTTTGAGTATTTGGTGTTATCATTGAAATAAACTTTTTTCTCTCAATTCTTCTTCAATTGTTAGAGTTGCATGAAAAAAATCAGTAGCTTTTTCATTTCTTTTGAAGAACTAAGACATGCAATCAAATTGCATGGGATTTAGACACCAAATCAAGCACTAACATAAGTGGGTTTAGGTGTTCTCAAAGTGGGAATTGTTGAAACAATCTACTATCTTAACTTTCATTTTGTAATTTGATTTTTCAAAAAATTCATATTTTAAAAGAAAAATTAATTTTTATATTTGAATTTCACAAATTCAGATCTTAATTAATTCAAATAATTAATTAGTTAAACAATTTTAATTAATAAAAATAATTTAATATCAAATATCAAATTAGTAAAACATGTAAAATGAATCCTTATTCATGTAATTAATATTTAAATATTTTTTAACTTTTCAATTTTTTTTTATTTCGATAATGAAGCATTTAATTATATCGTATATAATTAATAATTCACTTAAAATGAATTTGAACATTTCAAATTTGCTCAGCATGCTATTCTAAGGTTTAGTCCGTTTGTGAGCTAGTAGGTGGACCTAATAGACCTTCAGATCTTGAGCTCCATTGATTCAAGGTTAATTGGCTAAACTCTTTTAATCCAATTAACCAACATTTGTTAACTATCGAGTCACTCCACTAAAGTCTAGTAGCTGAATTCTCCCCAATGTAGATATATTTCTGTCCACTTGATTGAACCATGATTAGTAAGTTGACCTTTCATAGGTTGTTCATATTAATAGCTAGGTCAAAATTACAAATTTATCCTTGTAATACATCTTGCTCTTTAAGTCTCCATTGATCCACTAATGAACAATTAGTTTATGATCCTACCATTAAATCGAGTCCCTCTTAGTCATAGAGAGGGTAGGGCCTATTGTTCAAGACTAGGAATCATTACCTAAGAAAATAACCTATCTACTATCTTTAAAGTGGGTACCCTATGCATTTGTCGTAGGCAGTTTGATGTATGCAAAGTTGTGTACAAAACCTGATATCTGCTATGTAGTGGGGATAGTCAGTAGATATCAATCTAATCCAGAATATGATCACTGGACAGCCGTTAAGAACATCTTCAAGTATCTACAGAGAACGAAGGACTACATGCTTGTGTATAGTTCTAAGGATTTGATCCTTACTGGATACACAAACTCTGATTTTTTAGACTGATAGGGATTCTCAGAAATTCACATTAGGATTAGTGTTGACTCTTAACGGAGGGGCTGTAGTATGGCGAAGCACCAAACAGGGGTGTATCGCGGACTCTACCATGGAGGCTGAGTATGTAGCGGCTTATGCAGCTGCTAAGGAGGCCGTTTGGCTTAGGAAATTTCTGACTGATCTGAAAGTTATTCCAGACGTCAAAGCCCATCACACTTTATTATGATAATAAATGTACTGTGGCCAATTCCCCTGAGCTTAGTAGTCATAAGCGTGACAAACACATAGAGCGAAAGTATCATCTCATCCGAGAGATCGTGCATCGAAGGGACATGATTGTCATGAAGATATCTTCGGAGCACAATGTTGCTGATCTGTTTACGAAGGCCCTCACAGCTACAGTGTTTGAGGTTCACCTGCCGAGTATGGGTCTATGGGATAGATGGTGAAGAAGATTTATGGAATGCATATGTGTAATGCATGTCTTAGGTTAAGCGTTTGTTCTCATGCATCGGTGGTCATGCGTTGGAATGGAAAGTATGAGTTAATCTCTTATGCAAAGCCCATGCATGCCTATCACAAGTTTTCTTGCGCTCTCGCCAAGTATAACGAGATCGCAAGTTTCTCGGATGATCTGAGGTCGAACTCAGGGACTTGTAGCTAAATGTTATGCGGTAATGTGTTTGCGGCGAAGAATAAAAGAATGTTGAGGGTTATGAGCTATGCACTACTCCTACTCCTAACTATCAAATTAAGCTGTGGAAGTATGATCGAGAGGTAGAGACACGACAACTGTTAATGCATAGTAAAATGCATGGAAAAATAGATAAAATGGCGAGGATGTCTTAATTACAATACTAAGCTTGACCGTAAGGGAAACCCCAGCCAACGCAAGCTATGGGATCAAGTTATACACACTTGACGAAGACGCATGCGATGTATATGCGATGGTGTCGCGAGTCGTTATTTCTAGGTCTTTATTCTCGCTCACGTGCTCTCACACATAAACAAGATGACTGTATACCACCATGTCCTACTTAAAGGGTGCATACACTGTGTAGTAGAAAACAGAGCTTATTCCTAAGTTCCTCATTCTTGCTTATGCGATCCAATCCGCTCTCTCAAGTCTAGATTTGGTCTTTAGACTACTCTCCCAAGTATGTCTAAATGATGAATGATGCGCTCATAAGACAAGGTAATGATATAAACATGGTTGACGTAAGATTATTCCTATCTCTAGTGAAAACTTACTTACATTGCTTAATGTAATCAACTACTTACCCTCCCGGGCAGTTGGTTGCTGCTGATTCTACTCATAGAGAAGCATTGCTTTTGCTATAGATGAGCATTGCTACAGCTTCACATTAAACAAATAAGGTTTTCTCACAACACTCGCATAACGAACACCTCCCGGTGGTTTGCTACATGCTTCATATTCCTATGCCGCATGATTAAGTATGCGATACTCTAGCAATCTTACTTAGTGATACAATGAAAGTAAAGGATGCTAAGTAAATGAAGATGGAGATGGAATCGAAGGAAAATATATAAAGATATTGATCACAAAATGTATTAATCTTTTAAGCCACAAATACAAAGATAGAAGAGAAACGGAGGGCCAGATGGAAGCAATGTCTTGCTTCCAACAGATGTGTGTCAAGGCTGCCTGTAATGCCATGGATCGACGGTGGAGTAGACTCTCTCGAGCTCTAACTTCGGCAAAGGCTCCGGTCGTCACTCGGAATGATTGAAGGGATGAAGAACTCTTAAGACTTTCTTCTCACGCTTTGGTCTGGATCACAAGGATCCGCCGGGAACCTCAGGCAAAAAACCTTGGATGATTTGAAGTTCTGCTCAACGGCTTCTATTTATAAAGCTTGGTCGCCGACAATATTAAAGGTCCTTCTCTAAAATTCTACAGCTAACGACGTGATGGACGTGATAGACCTGCTCTGAATCTCTGCTGCTAACGACGTGGTAGGTGAAATGTCAAAATCACCTTTTGATAATCTCGAGGTATGCGTTCATGCTTGGTTTCTAGAGTATCAATGCATTCCACCACCCTTGCGGTCATCCCTCTATTATATTTATTATTCTGTAGCCGCAATCTCTTTGCGATGACCGTATTCGCTTGATTATCGCAACTTCTATACGGTGGGCGCATGTGGTTAATGGCCGCAACATCCATACGGTCGTCTTTGGCGATAGCCTTGCTTCTGTGTATGCAACCGTTTCCCGCGTTAATTGCAAAGATAGACAATTGAATGCTTAATAACGCATAAAAGTGGGTTAGCTGAGATTCTTAATGTCGATCGACGCAAGCTCATTTTCTCATGAATTCTTAATATGATCATCGCATCTTCTACTTAACAACCCTCATAATTCTAAATAAAATACCTATAATGGCATGCATTTCTGCCCGTGATTACACCCCCAAACTTAGAATCATGCTTGTCCTCAAGCATGCTTTATACTCAAGAAATTCACAATTACCCTCAGGCTTTCCTTTGTGATGACCTGCCTCTTAGAATATAATTTACCCATGCCTCTAATCATGGTAGCAACACTCTCCTCCACTTTGGCTACTTCTTCAAATAGATCTTTTCTAAGCTTAAATCCGACAAGCCTCTGATAAAAAACTTTTTACTCATTCTCGCAACTTTACATTTAGCTTTTAAGAATTCGTCCGTTGAAACAATTCAAAGCCTTGCGATTTTTTTTTTTTTTTAGAATGTGGCCTAGAACTTGGTTATGCTCTTCGTTTTGGCTTACCTCCACGTGTGTCACGTGGACAGCCAACTTCGGTTGTGTGCCATATTCAACTCAACTCTTGCCTTGGCTTAATTTTGCACCAGACGGAGGAGTTGCGCTTATGCGTTGATCTTGGCGACTTATTTTCGTTTTGGCTTGCCCCATGTGTGTCATGCAGACATCCAACTTCGAGTAAGTGCCTTTCACAACTTAACTCTTATCAGCATGGGTTTCTCCATTGCATTGATAGTGGAGTTTTTATTTTCGAACATTTTTTTTTGGAATCGCAATGTAGTGAACGCATTTTTTTCGGACTACTGCCACCCCTAAACTTAGGGATTGGCAGCACTCTCACCGTAAGCTAAAGATAAACTCACAGGAATATGGTAACAAATGTTTTAGCAGAGGTTTACACATAATAAAACTTAGATTGTCAAATTTTGAAGAAGCTATTAAAAGGTGAGCCTTGCGATGCTTAGTTAGTAGATGTAATAAATTATACGTACCATCATAGATGCATCACAACGATAAGCAATCGGACAAAGAGAATTTCAAAAGGATAGTGCATAAAAGATAACAAGAAAAGAACTTTAAGTAGAATAACACTTGCGATCATGCTTCAGAATTCATGCAATCGAAGCCATGCGTTGAATGGTGAAGAGGATTCTTCCGTTTCAACTACGCACGGAGTAGAATTATTGTCGCACTTACAAGGAGCAAACGCACCGCATCCAAGAAAGTAGCCGCATATCCAAAATAAAAATTAAAATAAACTAAACTAAGAAAAGCAAGGTAAAGATAGAGTAGAAGATGTCCTTGGAGAAATTAGAGTGAAGTCACTGGTAATTAGAAGTCAAATTATTCAACAACTAAAATCCCTGGGATGCGGTATGCGATGCATGTTCTTAAGATATGCGTTGATAGCCATGCGTTGGAATGATAATGCGTTAACGAATGTATGCGCTGACCATGCGTCCTGTCACAAGTTTTCTTACATTTACGCCAAGTATAATGCCAATGTAAGTTTCTCGGGTGATCCGAGGTCGAACACAGGGACTTGTAGCAAAATGAATGTGGTAATGTGTATGCGGCGGGTTAAATAAAAGAATGGAAGGGAGGTTGCTAAGTTACCCCTACTCTTACTCTTAGCTAATAGACAACGCAATGAGAATATGAATGAGAGGTAGAAACACGCCAACTCTTGACATGAAATAAATGAATGGGAAAGTAGATAAAATATGGAGATGATTTCATTGCAACCCTTAAGAGTGACCGCAAGGGCAACCTTAGTCAATGCAAAACATGTGATCATGCAACACACATACAATAGTAAACCACCTTTCGGTGCGAATGCTACGACTTCTAATGCTAGAACGCATGCGATATATGCGATAAGTTTATAGGACTTACACATAAGCCTCTATTCTTATTTATGCGATGACAAAAAGACACACACATAAATAAGGCGACCACATAATATCATTCCCATCTCTAGGATGCATGCGATTCAGGTTGACAAACAGAGCTTATCTCTAAGTCCCTATCTCTTGTTTATATTGATCCAGTCCCGCTCTCTCTAGTCTAGATTCTAACCTAGCTCTCTTGAGTCATTAGGTTCTTTCTTTAGACTCTTTCTTGAGTAGCTCTAAAGGGGTGTTGGACACAACATAAAACAAGACAAACGCATGAACTTGGTTGATACAAGATTATTCCTATCTCTAATGAACAATGCATACATTACTTAGTGCGGCCAACCACTTACCCTATCGGGCAGTTGGTCGTTGCTAACTTTACTCATATACAAGCAATGCGTTAGCCTATAGACAGGTATTGCCGCAACTTCATACGAAGCAAATAAGGTACTTGAATACTCACACAACGCACACCTCTCGGTAGGTTGCTACATACTTCATATGCCTAATCCACATGGCTAAGTATGCAATACCCAAGAAATCTCACTAAGTGTTACAATGAAAGTAAAGATGCTAAGCAAAGAAGATGGAGATGGAGTCAAAGGAAACAAAGAAATGCATTGAAAACAAATTGTATTAATTCCTTAATCATAAAATGTCATACAATACAATATAAAAAAAGAAAGGAAAATGAAATGACCGGCTGGAAACAAAGACTTTCTTCTAGCGGATGTGCGTCAAGGCTGTTGGTGGTGCCATGGATGGGCGGCTCTCTCGAGATCTAGCTCTGGTTGAAGGCTTCGATCGTTACTCGGAATGGATGAAGGAGGTAAAGTACTCTCAAGCGTCTTCTCATGTATTTTGTCTGGATCACAGGGAAAATCCTCGGATTGCAGGGATAAGCCCCGGATAACATGAATTTCTGCTCATCAGCTTCTATTTATAGAGCTTGGATTGCCAACAACATTAATGGACTGCTCTGAGTCTGACATTCGGCACGTTAGTCCTTTTCTGAAACTCTGCCGCTAACGGCGTGGTAGGTGAAATATCAACATCATCTTTTGATTTTCTCGAGGTAGATGTGTTGATGCGTTCATTCCACTAACCTTGCGTTGATCCCATTAGTATGCATTATCACGTAGCCGCAATCATTCAATGACCGCATTCGCTTAATACCGAAACTCTACACGATGACCACAATCGCTTGACGAGTGCAATTCCCATGCGATGGATGCATGCGGCTGATCACTGCAACATCCATGCGTTGATCGATGTATTTTCCTTTGCAATGGAGAGTTTTTCCACATGTGATTGTCTATGCGATGGTTCGGTTCCGCGTTTACGTCCACTTCCTGTTATTAGCTACAAAAATAGAACATTGAACGCATAATAACGCATAATAATGGGTTAGCCGAGATTCAACATGCTGATCGACACAAGCTCATTTTCTCATGAATTCTTATCATGATTGCTGCATATTCTACCTAACAACCTTCATAATTATAAGAAAAAGGCCTAAGATGACATGCATTTTTGCATGTCATCAGTCACCACAAGGAATCTTGGGTCAAGACACTCACCCTGAACATTGGAACTTTCGACAATTTTTGGGCGCATATTGGCCACCATGTGCTTAGAACTACCTTCAGCTCATGCGACTGATTGCCCTTTTATCTTGGGGTCAATACTGGCTTTCAGCGCATCGCCTACACTTCAATATTGTTTGCAACTTGGTCGCACAAGCTACAATACTCCCAAGATAAAAAGGTTGCCTGCGAAAATGCAAAACTCAACAAACTTTTAGCTGCCAAGTTCTCGGCAACGATGCCAAAAACTTGGTGAAGAAGATTTATGGAACACATATGTATGATGCATGTCTTAAGTTAAGCGTTTGTTCTCATGCGTCAGTGGTCATGTGTTGGAATGGAAAGTATGCGTTAATCTCTAATGCAATGACCATGCGCTCCTATCACAAGTTTTCTTGCACTCTCGCCAAGTATAACGAGATCGCAAGTTTCTCAGATGATCTGAGGTCGAATTCAGGGATTTGTAACTAAATGTTATGCGGTAATGTGTTTGCGGCGAAGAATAAAAGAATGTTGAGGGTTATGAGCTATGCACTACTTCTATTCTTAACTATCAGATTAAAAAGTGGAAGTATGACCGAGAGGTAGAGACACGACAACTGTTAATGCATAGTAAAATGCATGGAAAAATAGATAAAATGGCGAGGATGTCTTAATTACAATACTAAGCTTGACCGTAAGGGTAACCCCAGCCAACGCAAGCTATGGGATCAAGTTATACACACTTGACGAAGACGCATGCGATGTATATGCGATGGTGTTGCGAGTCGTTATTTCTAGGTCTTTATTCTCGCTCACGTGCTCTCACACATAAACAAGATGACTGTATACCACCATGTCCTACTTAAAGGGTGCATACACTGTGTAGTAGAAAACAGAGCTTATTCCTAAGTTCCCCATTCTTGCTTATGCGATCCACTCCGCTCTCTCGAGTTTAGATTTGGTCTTTCGACTACTTTCCCTAGTATGCCTAAATGATGAATGATGCGCTCATAAGACAAGGTAATGCATAAACATGGTTGACGTAAGATTATTCCTATCTCTAGTGAACACTTGCCTACATTGCTTACTTAATGCGATCAACTACTTACCCTCCCGGGCAGTTGGTTGTTGCTGATTCTACTCATAGACAAGCATTGCATCCTCTTATAAATAAGCATTGCTATAGCTTCACACTAAACAAATAAGGTTTTCTCACAACACTCGCGCAATGCACACCTCCCGGTGGTTTGCTACATGCTTCATATTCCTATGCCGCATGACTAAGTATGCGATACTCTAGCAATCTTACTTAGTGATGCAATGAAAGTAAAAGATGTTAAGTAAATGAAGATGGATATGGAATCGAAGGAAAATATAAAAATGCATTGATCACAAAATGTATTAATCTCTTAAGCCACAATGTAATACAATACAAAGATAGAAGAGAAATGGAGGGCCAGATGGAAGCAATGTCTTGCTTCCATCAGATGTGTGTCAAGGCTGCCGGTGGTGCTGTGGATGGACGTTGGAGTAGACTTTCTCGAGCTCTAACTCTAGCGAAGGCTCTGGTCGTCACTCGGAATGATTGAAGGGATGAAGAACTCTCAAGACTATCTTCTCACGCTTTGGTCTGGATCACAAGGATCCGCCGGGAACCTCAGGCGAAAAACCTTGGATGATTTGAAGTTCTGCTCAACGGCTTCTATTTATAGAGCTTGGTCACCGACAACATTAATGGTCATTCTCTAAAATTCTATAGCTAACGGCGTGATGGACCTACTCTGAATCTCTGCTGCTAATGGCGTGGTAGGTGAAATGTCAACATCACCTTTTGATACTCCCGAGGTGTGCGTTCATGCTTGGTTTCTGGAGTATCAACATATTCCACCACCCTTGCGGTCATCCCTCTATTATGGTTATTATTCTGTAGCCGCAATCTCTCTGCGATGACCGCATTCGCTTGACGGCCGCAACTTCTATACGATGGACACATATGGTTAATGGCCGCAACATCCATGCGTCGAATGTATGCGTTTGCCTCTGTGATGGAGAGATTCCCTGCATGCGGTCGTCTTTTGCGATAACCTTGCTTCCGCGTATGCGACCGCTTCCTGCGTTAACTACAAAGATAAGCAATTGAACGCATAATAACGTATAAAAGTGGGTTAGCTGAGATTCTTAATACTGATCGAAGCAAGCTCGTTTTCTCATGAATTCTTAATATAATCGCCGTATCTTCTACTTAACAGCCCTCATAATTCTAAATAAAAGGCCTATAATGACGTACATTTCTGCTCGTTATCAACAGACCACTGCTGGACTAGGGCAAGTTGGAGATCTTGTGTTAGGCGTGTTATGTCCTAGTTTATTATTTTGTGTACTTGTAATTTGATTATCTTGTACACTCCACTAGCTTTAGGACAAGTGGGAGATTGTTGGGGTTGATGCCCTAAATCTCGTAGGGTCCTATAGTTTGGAAACCTTGTATGAACAAACTTATATGTGATTAATAATATTTGATATTTTATTCACTTTATCTATGAAATATGTGATATTTTAGTTGCATTAACCATAAACCATTAAACTAACATCCAAGGTTATTGTTGTAACTTAAACATGTATGTGGAGACATCCAGGTGGATCATGCTTAAGTGATAACCTAAATAGGCTGTAGTATATGAATAAGGGTGAGTACCTTATCCTGGTAACACTACGAGTATGACCCACTTTGTAGGTATTATAAATGTTGAAAGTGCTACAAATGATTTGATCTTGATCATTCATGTATTCAACATGCGAGCGGAGATATTCTATATAAAGGAGTTTATATAAGACCGGACCACGAAATGTTGAGTCTTATTATATAATGTCGTTCATAATAGACACTTTCATTTCACTAGGATGACCATAGGTAACATGACCTTAATCCTAAGTGAGTTGTGAACTCTTGCCTATGAGAGTTGTCCTTTGATTTGTACGGATGAGAGTGGCCAAATCGCCAACTCAACAAGCCTACCATTTTGGGGATTCGTCTGATTGGGGAGCTGGGAACTCAGCTACACAAGATGGAATTCACTCATTTCTCGAAGCAGGGATAAGTAGATAAATTTCTCCCTTAAGGGTTGATTCCGGGTCTTGAACAATGTGATGCCACACCCTCTTTTGGCCTGAGAGAGGTTTAGTCATAGTAGGACTATGATCTATTATTCATTAGAGGGAGTAGTGGTACTTAAAGAGTTAGATGTAACTACAAGGGCAAAACGGTAATTTAGCCCAACTAACTTATGAGCAATTTGTGAAGGGTCATCGTATATTGATTGGTTATATCCCATGGACACAGAAATATATATGTAGTGCGAAGAGTGCAGCTGTCGATCTTTAGTGGAGTGCCCGACAGTTAACTGATGGTGGATAATGTAATTAAAGAGTTTAATTAATTATTCACGTACCGTTAGAGCTTCAAACTATAGGTTCATAAGGTTCCCTTGGTAGCTCGAAAGGATTTAGTTGAGAATCAGTTTTTGGGTTAATTTGAATTGTTCAAATTAATAAGAGGGAATTTAATTATATATGATATAATTAAATTGATTTAATTATATATGATATCGTTGACATAATGTATTTGATACATTATAGTTTATTTGGAGGAATAAATATTTAAATGTGAATCAAGTATATTTTTAATGAATGAGATTCATAGTTGTTAAATTAATATAAATATGATTTATATTAAATGCCATAAAATAGAGAAAAAAGAACTATAGTTTATATTATATATGATGCAATTTTAAAACTATAAGTTATAAATATAATATGATAAGTTGGTTATCATATTTATTTATATTATTAATTATTTGGATAATTAATTCCTTTTTTCTCTCTAACCACCTTAGTGGGAGGTTAAGCAGTTTTTTATGGCAAATGGAATAAATAAAATATGATTTTATTATTCCAAAATCCATTTACACGAATAGTGAGTGAACTACACGATTTGTTCAGAGCCTATACGATAGACTTTGTTCTATACACGATTGAAAAACTTCTCTATGCTATCTCTTCTTCTCAATCGTCGTCCTCCTCCAAACTCAAAAACTCCCTCCAAACCAAAATAGCCAGAGTCCACCATTCCTAGGTTCTCACCCTGAGAATAGTAAGGATACCAAGTGATAGTGCCTTCATCACTTTTGGTTTGAGTTCTTGTTGCTATTTGGAGAGTTTGTGACTGTTCAGGGTGTTCGTGATAGTATGAGGGATTTACTTGAAGAACTGTTCTTTAAAGGTCTAATCTCTGAACTCTTTTTGTTGTTCAAAAGCATACTATAATTTTAGTTATGATGCATAATCTGTATGTTTGACTGTAAATATTTGTTTTCAATCGAAATAGGATTTGGACGATCCGCTTCTGCTCCTGGATCTTGTAAATTGAGTTCCTTCAAGATCAAGTCTGGTCAGCCTGGCTCCGCCTTATTTGTAAGATTGCATCTGGTCCGTCTGGCTCCACCGAATATGTGAGATCAAGTTTAGTCTGCTCGACTCTGCCTCATATGCGAGATCAAGTCCCATCAAGTTGGCTCTGCCTCATCTATATGATCGTGTCTGGTTCGTTTGGCTATGGCTCAAATGCAAGATCAAGTTCGATCCTCCTAGCTTTGCCTTATATGTGAGATTAAGTATGGTCCTCCTAGCTATGCCTCATATGCGAGATCAAGTTTGGTCCTCTTGGTTTCGCCTCATATGTGAGATCAAGTCTAGTTAACCTGGCTCCGCTTTTATCTACAAGATTGCATTTGGTCCGTCTGGCTCCATCCAATATGTGAGATCAAGCTAGTCAACCTGGCTTCGATTTATTTACGAGATCACATATGGTTCGTCTAGCTCCATCCAATATGCGAGATCAAGTCTGGTTTGTCCCGACTCTGCCTCATATATGAGATCAAGTCTGGTTAACCTGGCTCTACCTCATTTGTAAGATCGTATCTAGTTCGCTCGGCTACTCCTCATATGCGAGATCAAGTCTAGTTCTCCTAGCTACGCCTTATATGCAAGATCAAGTCTGGTTCTCTTTGCTTCGGACTCATATGCGAGATTATGTCTAATCCACCTGGCTTCTTCTCATATGCGAGATCAACTCTAGTTCGTTAGGCTCCACCTCATATATGAGATCAAGTTTTGGATGCCTTGTTCTGCCTCATCTACACGATCATGTCTGGTTTGCATTACTCTATTTCATCTACGAGATCAAGTTCTTTCTTCTTGGTTTCACTTCATTTGTGAGATCTAGTCTAGTCTGCCTGATTCTACCTCATCTCCGAGATTAAGTCTGATCTGTCTAGATCCACGTCATATGCGAGATGAAGCCCGATATGCAAGATGCTGCCTCATCCGTGAAATCAAGTCTTATGTACTTGCCTCATCCTCATCATAGAAATTTAAGAACAACCAATCAAAATAATCCAGTATGAGCAATTAATTTCAAGAACAAAAATCGCAATTAATTTCAAGCAATAAAATATAATAACAAAATAATTTCAAAATTAAATAAGTGATGAATAGAGAAATTGACACCAAGAGTTTTATAGTGGTTCGACACAATTGACCTATATCCACTTTTCAAACTCCTCTTGGGTATGTCACTATGAACTTGACTTTTTCACGACTTAGAGTCGACCTATACAACGTTCTTTTTTTGGGTGCAAGGACAAACCTGATCCTTTCTATGGTTGAGGATCAAACTGTTACAATGTTCTTTTCTCGAGATCAAGAGCAACCCTTACAATAGTTTAGAAAAATAAATTGCACACTCGACAAACTCTCTAAAAGAGTGGATTTACAAATTTAGCACTCAATGAATCAATCCTCACAATATAAAATATCTCTCTCAAGAAGAAAATGAAAAGAAGAAAATTGAAGTTTGGAAAGAGAGCAATAATGGTGGCTTATTGAGTTATGGATGATTGAAAATAATAAAAATTATTGTTATGATTTGGAGAAGATGATGAATTTAAATAGAGAGAAAAAATTGTTGACAACCACATTTAATTTGGACTATTGGATCTCGAAAAAGAAAAATTAAGGAGATTTTAAACTAAATTAGCGGTTGACATAAAAAAAATATAATATTAATTTTTTTTCTTTTTGTATTCATTTTTTTAAAACCAATCCAATAAACAAAAGCCCACCACGTGTCACTTCTTTATTGCTCAAAGTGGCACCTTTTAGTTGGTCCACTTTGATGAGAAAACTTATGTCACATCATCAATTTGGGATTTTTTCGTTAAGCTTGTATCGACCATATCTTCTTCGTTTGAACTCCAATTTGAGTGATTCAAATTGCGCTGAAACCGTTGTTTCAAGCTCTACATAATGAACACTTCAAAAAACTCAAGTTGTTAATAAATAGAAGCAAGTTTTTTATCATCAAAATATTAATTAGTTAATTAATTAAAATTAATTCATTTAAGATTAAGGTCCAAAAAGCCAACAATCTCCCTTTTAGATGATGACAACCAAATCAAGAAAAATAAAATTCAAAGAAGTGCGTGATGTAAAATATGAACAAGAATCACAACACACATATAATTTCAATCAACTTGAAAACAATGAATACTTCAATAACAAGATAATTTCATTTTTCTTACTACCTCTCCCCCTTTTGGAATCAATCAAAAAAGAACAATTAAGAAAAATAAACAAAGATATGAAAGCTTCCCCTAAAATCACAAGCACATACTTTGTTTTTCTTTTCCTACCGACATGCCTTTTAAAAAAATATAATAAACAATATCTTAAATTCAAAAGACTTAAAAAAAATTAACCAAGCTCAAGCTGAATTATATTTAAGACCAAATTTCACAAAATTCTCCCCCTTTTGAAATTAGTTGAACACTCTTCCTTAATAAGAGACAAAAAGACATTTAGCATATAATTCAATTTGAGGGTAGAAATATCAAACAAATTTTCAAACAAAAATTTTTATTCTAAAGACAATTACTCCCCCTAAAAGGATAAACAATATGCATAAGAGGATCACACTACAATAAAGGGATATGGGAAATCAATATCATCAAACATGAAATTCATATATAAAGGTGTATAACTCTCCCTAAAACCAAGCACTTTCCTTCTAATAAAAAATATCAATTAAAACTAAGGAGATAAAACTATTCAAGTATAATTAAGATACCAAAATATCAAATATTATGAAATAAACACCAATTGTTGAAAAATAAGTGATACCAAATAATAGCAACGTCAAGTTAGAAAATCAACATAAATACGGTAACAATATAAGCAAGAATTATACCAATTTTGAACAAATCACTAATGGGGATCAAGAAAGTAAATCAATTCAATAACTACTCCCCATAAAAAAAAGAATTTAACAACTTTTTCAAACAACATGCTCAAATATCAATTTTTTAACAACGATAAACAACATATTTCAAACTCTATATCCTTTTACTGAAAAATTTCCATGAAAAACATAAGGATTGAGCAAACATCTAATTGACCAAAAATCTAAATAATAAGCAATGAAGACAAATGCCTTATAGATATATGGAAAAATTACCCTTTTGGTCATTGAGTTTTCAAGTATGTGTGTGTTTGGTCCCTCATGTTTCAAATTGGTCATTTTAGTCCCTAAATTTATAAGAATAGGTTTAAAAGGTTCCTCTACCAATAAACTCATTAAATTGATTAAATTTAAATAAAAATTGACTAAAGAGGTGATGTGGCATGATGATTTGGGAAAAAATTGTCATTAGATACATGTTATAGGTTTTAATAATTCATTAATTTATAAGTTATAAGTTTAATGAAGTAGATTAAAATCTATAACAAAGAGTTGCATGCAAACATAAGGTCTAACTAATTTTAAATGGTTTAAAATTAATTCACCTAGACTTATGTTAATCTTTTTTTTTCTTTTTAATAGGATTGGATAGAAAGAATAAAAGATTAAATTTATAACATATTTATTTATAAGAGACCTTTGTGTAAGGAAAATTTAAAATGGTTAGTACTACAATTAACCACCTAAGTGCTAATAAATTAACTTGAGATAACTATACAACATAGAAAAATATGATAAACACTATAGTTATCATTAGCGATATGAGATTTGTCTTATTGGAGGTGTGTTCTCAGGTCCCCGCTCTTAATGCACTTCGAAATGTTCAAGATGCATATGAAAGGTGAATGAAGACAAATGAGAAGGCCAGAGCATACTTTCTTGCTAGCTTAACTGAAGTTTTGGGAAAGAAATATGAGAACATGGTCATTACACACGAGATCATGGACTCACTACGAGAGGTGTTTGGACAACCATCCTTATAGATCAAGCACGATTCTTTGAAGTTCATTTTCAATACCTATATGAATGATGGG
>NW_028325307.1:0-17266 GCF_027475165.1 Benincasa hispida | reverse complement strand
TATACATTATTTCCTTTTCAAATTTTGTTTTTAAACCATCAAATGCATACATGAATGGTCTTTTTCATTTTTTTATAAAAATTTTAATAACATTAATTGCATGCATGAAAGTTCTTTTATGGAAATATCTATTTCTTTTCAATATGTTTGGTATTGCTTTATTAAATAATAAATATTGCAATATTTGAAGATTATTGTAGTAAATGAAGTATTATTTAAAAATTAATAATTATTTTGTGAAACAAATTTGTTCGATCCCCCGCAAAGGATAAAGATTATTTCCCTTTTCGTCAAAAATACACGTAGCAAAAAAAATAATAGTAAAACAAAAATTAAATTAAATTATAATTAAAAAAGAAGATAAATCAGGCTCAGATTTATCTTGACGCTTCATTATTCTTCTAATAATAAAGAGGTTTTATTCGTTTATTTTTATAAATAAAAATTAACAACCACAAAAAGAAAAAGAACAAAGATTTCCTTGATTTGAACCAAACATACTACTTGGTGACCCATTTTACAACGGGTAAAACTTGTTGGGAGTGCAAATAAAGTCCATAATAATTACGAAAAGAAGTGTTTATAGATATTAAGTATAGATAATTATTTTCGTTGGTATGAGACTTTAATAAGATTATGAGGACTCATGCCTAAAAAGGACAATATCTTACCATTATACAGATAAAATACATGAAGGTTACATTGTTCTTATTAATAAGGACCTATTTGGATTGACTAGAGAAACAAAATATATCAAAAAAGTCATTTTTATTTAAATTCTTTTGATAAAAAAATATGTTTAAAATACATTTTGAAAGTCTTTCAAAAACTATTTTGAGTTATTGTCAAACATTTCATTTTTTTCTAAAATCACTTATTTTCAAAATTAAACACTTGAAAAGTTAAACAAAACACACCCTATAATATATCAATCAGCTAGTACCATCCAAAAATGATTTTTTGGATGAGCTAAATTAAGGATAAAAGTAAATATCACCCCTAATTGGGATAACTTATGGTCCATTTGATTTTCGATTATTAAAAAAATTATTTAAATTAAAGTGTCTATTTATTCTAACCCTTTGATGTTTAATCTATTTATTAGTACCATAAATTTATACTCTTGATTTTTTTTATAAAAAAAATCTAAAAATTGATCATATTATTACTTAAATATTAATGAATGTGCATTAAAAATTGGACTAATAAATGAGTATCTAATTTAACCTAACAAAGTAATGAATGTCACAAAGTGAAGCGTGTGGCAATAAAACAATGGGTGTGCTACATTTAAATAACAACATTGACAACTCATTGAAATTAATTAATAATATGACAACTCATTGAAATTAATTAATAATATTTAAAGTTTAGGTGCGGTAGATACTATCATCAAAATTCGAGAGTTAAACTCTACTCCAACTTTAAAATTAGTAGGTTCATGCATGCCATTAAAGATGATAGAATATGGTATGATGCATACACACACACATATCAAATTTGAAAACACTCAAACTAAAATTTCTAATTAAAATTTAAAATTAACATGATAGGACTACAATATCAAAAGTGATATCTTTTTTGGTTAATAGAGATTAAAAGCTATAGTTTATAAGATTGTGTGCAAAAGGCCATGTAATATGATGAATATTTTCATACAATGTGATACGTCTTGCTTTTTGTGATAAAAGCTTTATAGTTACACTGTTGGAACAGATGTCACAAAGAGTTGATGCGTCGTAGAGAAACCATTGCCCTGAAAGTAATTATGATGCAACCTTAGTGCTAATCGCTATGCCGATTGCTCTCCAAGGTTAACGCAACCTTGAAATTCAGGCATGCACTCACCGGAAAATGAACTAGAATCGACGGGAATGTTGTTCAGAACATAAGAACAATTAGAAGAAAATAGAAGAAGAAAATTTTAGTTGTGTGTCTTGTCTATCATGTTTGATCGGCGTTAAATAGCAGAGGAGAAGAGGAAATGAACAGTCAAAAGAACATGAACGGTCAAATGAACTTTGAACGATCAGATGAACATCGACACAACATTCATAAACGAGCAAAGTGAATGATCATTAAACAATAAACAAAATGAACGATCATGGCAAAAAAGAACAATCGACAAAAATATTAATAAAATAACTTTATTTAAAAATAATGAAATAAATAAGTAATAAAAATTTAGTTATTTTTCGCGTAAGCACAGTTACCCGAACCCACCCTTCTGACTAAACAAATGGCGGTGACGTTGTGCGTGTGGTGAAAGGGTTATACTAACCCCTACCACCAATACACTTTGGACTCTCATCTAGAATGCCTTGGTATTTATATCCTCTAGGTAGTTCTAAATCTATTCATGTGGAACAAAGCTTCCCACTCCCCTTAAATTTTCCAATGGGCCTAAGCCCAAAAGTCATTTCCAACAATCCCTCACAAATGACTGTTACAGAAAAGTTAACAAGTAAAGAACATAAAAGATTATTTTTAAAAAAAACTGTTCCGAGCAAGTAAAGGAGATCAAACATAAACATCAATATCTAACGATTTGAATTGATGCATAGTGAAGTAGGGCAATAACCTTGTTAGAGAGAGTTGAACTATCAATAAAACCGGTTGAGACCCCCATAACACGTTTTACTCCTAGTCCATTTCTCGATTCTTCGATATAGAGTGTACTTATTATGGCCATATACATAAATCTCAAATCACTGTGAAACCTCTAGAAAGAGATCTTTAAACTCTTTCATAGAAGGCGGCCACACCTTCACTATCACGTTAAATGTTTCATCAAGTTTGTTTGAGACAAACCACTTAAACTAAGCTATGAACACTTCATCGTCTAGTCTGTGTCAGGACCATCTTCATCAAGTCTATACGAGACAAACCATTCAAATACTAAGCTTGAAGATTTCATCATTATCTATCAAGTCCACATCAGGACCACCCAAAGAAAGGCTATAGATCATTAAAATATTTTAGTATTATCCATCAAGTCCAATCTAAGACCAACCATATAATGGACTATGGACCATCAAGTCTATCGTAATAGACCACCCAAAAAAATGACTATGGGCCATCAAGTCTATCACAATAGACGACCTAGACAAAGGGCTATGGAATCATATAAGGGTTTAAGCCCCATGTTTACTTATGATTATAAAATTATTTTCCTTGTTAAGCATTTAGTCAAATGACAAGTCAAATTTTTCTCAAACCTCACATATTCCAAGAAATAATTCCTCCCTTTAGTAATTGATTCACAACTTCATATCTAATACGTATATGTGTCCTTTTGCCATTATATACACTATTCTTGGCAATATCTATGGCAATCTATGAACCATAGTGCATAGAGACTGATATTGATACCCCCCACAATGATACATCCCCTAGTAGGCTTCTAAGTCATTTAGCCTCCTGTACTAGTTATAGAGCAATAAATTCAAATTCCATAGTGGATTTAGTTATGTAAGTTTGTTTTGCAGCCTTCCATGATATTGTTTCTCTTGCGAGTAAGAATACATATCCACTTGTACAACTGAACCTCGTCATTATCGGGTAACCAATTTGCATCACAATAAACTTCTAATATAGCAGGAAATTTGTTAAAATGAAAACAATAACTCATAGTGCCCTTACGATATCTTAACAAACTACGAAGAGCACTTCAATTATCCTTCTCAGGATTATGTGTATATCTACTCAATCTACCCACGAAATATGCAATATCAGGTCTAGTATAGTTGATTAAAAAATAACACTACCTATGATCATTGCATATTCATAGTAAGATACACTATCTTCTTTATAGGAGGATCATCAAAACAGTCAAATTTCTTTAGTAATTTTTTAATGTAGTGTGATTGACACAGAGAAAAACAATTTTCAGTTTTTCTTATCTTAACATAAAGAATTACGTCAGCTTCCCCTAGATCTTTCATTTCAAAATGGGACTATAATAATAATTTGGTATTATGTATCATCTCTATGTTTGTTCCAAAGATGAGCATATCATCAACATACAAAATATAATCACACACACAGCTCCAAAAAAACTTTGAATAAGCACACATATCTGAGGAGTTTACCTTAAACCCATTGTTAATCAAAGTTATTCAATTTCTCATACCATTGTTTGGGAGCTTATTTAAGACGATAATGATTTTTTTTTTTTTTTTCAGTTTACATACTTTGTTTTCCTGACCGGCAACTGTAAAGCCTTCAGTATGTACCATATAGATTTCTTCTTTTAGATCACCATTGAGGAATGTTGTATTTACATCCATTTGGTGAATCAGAAATCCGTGGATAGTAGCTAGTGCAATCAAGGCACTAATTGTAGCTATTTTTGTTACAGGGGAATACGTGCCAAAGTAGTCAATACCTTGTTTTTTGTGTATACCTTACTACTACCAATCTAGACTTATATCTTTCAACTGAACCATCTAGTCTCGTTTTCCTTTTAAAAATTCACTTGCACTTAATAGATTTACTTCCTTTTGGAAGATCAACTAAGTTCCAAGTTTGGTTCATGAGTAGATAATCCAATTCACTCTTAATGGCTTCCTTCCTTAAGCTAGAGTGTACAGAACTTAAGGTTTCTTAGTAAACTGGAAAATAATTTGTATGTTCAACTAAATTGGAAAATAATTTGTATGAGCTCAAGCCATTAGCAACAAATTTCCTACATAACATAGAGATGTTTAAAATTATCGTATCTTAAAATAAACAACTTAAGGTTTCTCCTAAGGAAAATGCCCAACTTTGGCACCTTCGATTAGGGCACATCAATCTCAATAAGATTGAGAGATTGGTAAAGAATGGACTTCTAAGCGAGCTAGAGGAAAATTCTTTACCTATGTGCGAGTCATGCCTTAAAGGCAAGATGACTAAAAGACCTTTTACTGGAAAAGGTTATCGAGCCAAAGAGCCTCTAGAGTTAGTGCATCCAGACCTTTGTGGTCCGATGAATGTGTGAGCCAGGGGAGGCTACGAGTATTTCATCACTTTTACTGATGATTATTCGAGGTATGAGTATGTGTTTGATGTAATATAAGCCAGAATTAGATAAATGGATTAAGACACTTCGATCTTATTGGGGTGGAGAGTTTTTGGATTCTGAGTTCTAGAACTATTTGATAGAACATGGAATTTTTTTTCAACTCTCAGCACCTGGTACACCTCAGCAGAATGGTGTATCAGAGAGGAGAAACAGAACTCTGTTGGACATGATTCGGTTGATGATGAGTTACGCTTCCTTACTGGAGTCATTTTGGGGTTTTACAAAAGAGACTGCAACTTATATCCTCAACTATATTCCCTCCAAGAGTGTTTCCAAAATACCTTTGGAGTTGTAGAACAGGCATACAGCTAGTTTGCGTCACCTTCGCATTTGGGGTTGCTTAGTACATGTGCTTGAGTCTAATCCTAAGAAATTGGAACCATGTTCGAGGTTGTGCCTATTTTAGGCTACCCCAAAGGGACACGAGGGGGTTACTTTTATGATCCTAAGGAAACCAAAGTGTTTGTGTCAACAAATGCTATCTTCTTTGAAGAGTATCATATAAGGGAGCATAGTCCAAGAAGTAAAATCGTGTTGCGTGAGCTTTCCATCAAAACAACTAAAACTTCAACAAAAGTTGTTGAAGAGCTTGCTACATCAACAAGAGTTGTTGATAAAAGTTCGTCTAGTAGATCAAATCCACCTCAAGAGTTAAGGGAACCTTGACGTAGTGGGAGGGTTGCGAACCCACCTTTTCGCTATATGGGTTTAACTGAAATATTGGCTATGGTAGTCGATAGCAAGGTTGAGGATCTATTGTCTTACAAGAAGGCAATTGAGGATGTTGATAGAGATGAATAGGTCAAAGCCATGGATCTCGAGATGGAATCTATCTACTTCAACTCAGTGTGGGATCTTGTAGATCAACCTGATGAGGTTAACCCTATAGGTTACAAATGGATCTACAAGAGGAAACAGGCTACCGATGGGAAGCTGCAAGCCTTCAAGACTAGACTTGTGGTAAAGGGTTATACCCAGGTGGAAGGAGTTGACTATGAGGAGACTTTCTCGCTTGTTGCCATGTTAAAGTCTATCCGCATCTTCCTATCCATTGCCTCATATTATGACTATTAGATATGGCAAATAGATTTCAAAACTGCCTTTCTGAATAGTAATCTTGAGGAGACCATTTATATGGTGCAACCTGAGGGATTCATAACGCAAGGTTAGGAGAAAAATGTTTGCAAGCTGAATCAATTCATTTATGGACTAAAACAGGCAATCTCGATCTTGGAACATAAGATTTGATACTATGGTCAAATCTTATGGCTTTGACCAAAACTTTGATGAGCCTTGTGTCTACAAGAAAATCATCAACAGTTCAGTAGTTTTCCTGTGTTATATATAGATGATATCCTACTCATTGGGAATGATGTAGGTTTACTGACTTCAGTTAAGAATGAGCTAGCGACCCAATTCCAAATGAAAGATTTGGGAGAGACTCAGTTTGTTCTTGGGATTTAGATCTTTCGGGATCGAAAGAACAAAGTGCTAGCGCTGTCTTAAGCATTGTAAACTGACAAGATATTGATCAAGTACACGATGCAGAACTCCAAAAGGGGCCTTTTGCCTTTTCGACATGGAGTTACTTTGTCTAAGGAATAATGTCCTAAGACACCTCAAGAGGTTGAGGGAATGAGACGGGTCCCCTATGCATTTACCGTTGGTAGTTTGATGTACGTGATGTTATGTACTAAACCTGACATCTGTTACGTTGTGGGGATAGTCAGTAGATATCAGTCTAATCTAGGACAGGGTCATTAGATTGCTATCAAGAACATCCTCAAGTATCTTTGGAGAATGAGAGACTACATGCTTATGTATGGATCTAAGGATTTGATCCTTACGGGATACATGGGCTCTAATTTTCAATCGGATAAGGATTCTCGAAAATTCCCTTCAGAATCAATGTTCATTCTTAACGGAGGAGCTGTAGTATGGTGAAACACTAAGCATGGGTGCATCACTGACTTCACCATGGAGGTCGAGTATGTAGCGGCTCGTGAAGCTACTAAGGAAATCGTTTGGCTTAGAAAGTTCCTAACTGATCTGGAAGTTGTTCCAGACATGTCTAGGCCCATCACTCTTTATTGTGATAATAGTGGTGCTGTGGGAATTCCAAGGAGCCTTGGAGTCACAAGCGTGGAAAGCATATAGAGCAGAAATACCATCTCATCTGTGAGATATTGCATCGAAAGGATGTGATAGTCACGAAGATAGATTCGGAGCACAACATTACTAATTCGTTTACGAAGGCTCTCACGAGTACAGTGTTTTAGGGTCACCTATAGAGCATGGTCTAAGGGATCACCCGTGGTTGGACTAGGGCAAGTGAGAGTATTGTTGTATTGAGCCTTTATGCCCTAGTTTTCATTTTGTACTTGTAATTATCTTTTACATCCTACTAGCTTTAAGACAAGTGGGAGATTGTTTTGGTTGATGCCCTAAATCCCGTAGGGTTCTGTAGTTTGTAAACACTTGTATGAACAAACATTTGTAATATAATAATATGAGATATTTTATTCACTATTGTCTATGCAATATGAGATATTTTAGTATTTTAATTGCATTAACCACAAACCAATAAACTAAAATCTCTCGTTATCGTTGGAACTTAAGCATGTATGTGGAGACATACAAGTGGATCGTGACTTAAGTGATAACCTAAATGGTCTGTAGTATATGGATAAATGAGGGAAACTTTATCCTAGTGACATTATGTATATGGCCCACTTTGTAGATGTTACAAGTGTTGTAGAGTACTACAAACGATTTGATTCTGGTCATTCATGTGGAGACATGCGAGCGAAGGTATCCTATATAAAGCAGTTTGTATAAGATCGGACCACAAAATGTTTAGTCTCGTTATATAATGCCGTTAATGACAGAGACTTTCATTTCACTAGGATGATCATAAGTAACATGACCTTAATCCTGAGTGAGTTCGAACTCCTACCTATGAAGGCAGTCCTTTGATTTGCATGGGTGCGAGTGTCCAGATCACCAACTAAAACCTACCACTTTGGGGATTCATCTGATTGGGAAGTTGGAAACTCAGCTACACAAGACGGAATTCACTCCTTCCCTGAAGTAGGGGTAAGTAGATAAATTGTTCCCTTAAGAGTTGATTCCGGGGCTTGAACAATGTGGCACCACCCCTTCTCATGGCCTAAGAAGTATTCACTCATAGTGGGACTATGATGTATTCTTCATTAAAGGAATCAGTGGTATTGAAGAAGTTAGATGTAACAATAGGGGAAAAATGGTAAATTAGCCTAACTGTACTTATGAGCAATTTGTAAAGGGTCATCGTACTGCTGATTAATTATATCCAATGGATACAGAAATATATTTGTAGTGCAAAGAGTGCAACTGTCGGTCTTTAATGGAATGCTCGGCAGTTGGATGGCAGATATCGTGATTAAAGAGTTTAGTCAGTTATTCACATCTCATTGGAGCTTCGAACGATAGGTCCATAAGGTACCCTTGGTAGCTCAATGGATTCATATTGATAATCAGTCTTTGGGTTAGTTTGAAGTGTTCGAATTAACAAGAGGGAATTTGATTATATATGATATAATTTAATTGATTCAATTATATGTGATGTAATTGGTTTGATGTATTAGATACATTAATTGGAGGAATTAATATAAATATGATTTGTATTAAATGCAATAAAGGAGAAAAAGAACTATGGTTTAAATATTACATATGATCTGATATTAAAACTATAGGTTATAAATATAATATGATAAATTAGTTATTATATTTATTCATAATAAAACAATTATGAGATAATTGTAGTTAGTTATTTTTTTTCCTTTAACCGTTTGAGTGGGAAGTTTTTAATCAGTTTTAATAACTAATAAATAAAAGTGAAAATGTTTTCATTTTTTATGAAGGAAACTCATTTCGATCGGGTAAAGAAGATAGCTATACGATAGCCTTTGAGAGAGTGAACGATCAAGCATCGAGACATCGAGTTTACTAGACGATAGTTTCTCCTTATCCAACGATCGAGTACCAAGTCTATGTTGGGGTTGATGCCCTAAAGTCTCGTGTCCTGTAGTTTATAAACAGTTTGTACGAACGATATATGATATTTACTTCACATCTTGCATTTTTGCTCGGTTACTTGTTTTATTTACTTTACCACAAACCAATAAACATAAAATCTTTGGTTATCTATATGTGACTCAAGCATGTATGTGATGACATACAATTAGATCATGTCTTGAGTGATAACTAAAATTGTCTGTGGTATATGGATAAAGGAGGGAAACCTTATCCTGGTAACACTATGGATACGACCCACTTTGTGGAATGGTCACAAGTGTTATGATTTGTCACTGATGGTCTGATCCTGATCATTCGTGTTGGGGACATGCGAGCGAGGGCGTCCTATACAAAGAGTTAGTATAAGACCTAACCATGAAGTGTTAACGTCTCGTTATATAACACCGTTCATGACAGAGACTTCACTTCACTAGGATGACCATAGGTAAAATGACCTCAATCCTGAGTGAGTTGGGAACTCCTACCATTGAGGGTGGTCCTTTGATTTGTATGGGTGCGAGTGGCCAGGTCGCCGATTCAAACCTACCATTTTAGGTATTCGTCTAATTTGAGAGCTGGGAATTCAGCTACACAAGATGGAATTCACTCCTTCCCCGATGCAGGGGTAAGTAGATAGATAGCTCCCTTAAGGGCTTATTCCGAGGCTTGAACGATGTGGCGCCACACATCTTCTCTTGGCCCGAGAGGTGTTCACACATAGTTGGACTATGTGGTATTGTTCATTAGAGGAATCAGTGGTACTTAAGAAGTGAGATGTAACTATAGGAGCAAAACGGTAATTTGGCTCAGCTATACTTACGAGCATCTGTTAAGGGTCATCGTACTCATGATTGGTTATATCCGATGGACACAGAAATATATCTGTGGTAAGAAGAGTTCAGTTGTTGGTCTTTAGTGGAATGTCTGACAATTAACGGATGGTGGATCTCGTGGCTAAAGAGTTTAGTCAGCTATTCATGGACCGTTAAAGTTTCAAGCCACAGGTCCATTAGGTGTCTGGGTAGCTTGGATAAAGTCGAGAACCACTATTTGGGTTAATTTGAAATGTTCAAATTGACAAGAGGAAGTTCGATTATATATGATATAATTGGACTGGTTAATTATATATGAATAATTGGCTAAATGTATGAGATACATTATTTTGAAGAAATTAGATATAAATATGATTTAATCAAGTAGATGAGAAAATACTATAGTAGATATGTGATATCAAACTATAGGATAAAAATATAATAGGATTATATTTATTAATTAATTAGTTGATTAATTATATGATAATTAATCCAAATTTCACGTTTGGACGTGGGTTAGTGGACTCTGTCGGTTATTGTAACCGATGAATTAAAATGAAAATTGTTTTCATTTTTTATTTATTCCATCGATCACCTAAAAACATTTCACAAGCACTCACTGGTGAAAGAAAACGATCGCTTAAGTTTTTCCGAGAGCCTATGTGATAATACTCTTCGTCTAGACGATCGTCTACCTCACGTCTAAACGATCACATTCTATTTCCTACACGATCGGATAGCTTTTCTAAACGATCGTATAATATGCTGATTTAGCTAAACAATCATATACCTTTTCCTAAATGATCGTTTAGTAAAACCTACACGATTGTGTAGCTTCCTCTAAACGATAAGCAGTCTGCTATGCGATGGTGTCTTTTTACCTCCCACTTTCTTATCGCCTACTAAATTCACCAAAGACCACCCTTTAGGTTTTCACTCCGAGAATACCCGCTCTTTAGTGGTGGTGTCATCCCTGCGGCATTCATGTTCGTGCGTTGTTCGTGTTGCTGTTGTCAATGCTGCTGCTAGGTATTGGTAGATCGCATGGAGGTTTCCACTGCGTTGAAGTTCCGAAGTGTGAAGAACGTCTTCAACTAGTATGGAACTCTTTCCCTTGTTATTTTCTTGTTCATAGCATGCCAATAATTAGTGTTTGTTTGCATAATTGTATGTTTTGAATTTATAATGTGTATTTCAATCAACCGTGATATCGGAGCAATCCGAACGCGCTCATGGAACTATTCGGTAAAAGATTCTTCAGTCTATATGATAGACTTTCTCATTCTCCCACTTATTCGATCATTTACTCGATCGTATAGTTCCTCCTTCCATCTACCAAATCCATACAAAGCCCACACCTTGATTGTGTTCGAGGATCAGACAGTTCGTGTTTTTCACTGGTGTTTGTTATGTTCGTGCACTTGATCGAGTTTTCTTGAACGGTTGACTGGTGTTGATCGAGGCAATACTCGAAGAAGAGTTCTAGTTCTTCAAAGGTATGTCACTCGATTCCCTGTGTATTTAACTTAAAAGCATGTTGTAATTTACTCGATGATGCATAACTGTTGTTGTTTGTTTGTAAATTCTTTGTTCTTTCACAATGGGTTTGAAACGATCTACTTCCAATCAATGGTTCTCTTGTTTAAGAGTTCCTTCAGAAGGTACACATATTACATTACTTGAGGATAAAGTTTTTTTAGAAATTAATTTTCAAAGAACCTTCACTTTTCCAAGCACTTTTGCTATGGCAGAGTTACCCACGAACACAATTTTTTTGTCCATGATGTCCTCTTAGTCATGGAATAGCTCTCGATTTGAGCAGAAGTGTCTCAAAGCTCCGGTGTCAAGTATCTACTCAATTTTTTCAACTAGGTTTGCTTCCACAACAACGATTACGTCATCTTGTTTAGCAAGATTAGCTTGTGGTGTGAGTTATTGATTTGGCCTTCCTTTTCTTTGACTGCATTAGTAAGATTTTACTCAAGTTTCCCACAGACATAGCAAATCATTTTTTTTTCTTTTCAATCTTCCCACCAACAATATTAGGACATCCATTCTTTTGAGAAGAACTATTATTTCCAGACTACTTCTTATGATTTTTTTACCTATCTTTGATAACAGTAGAAGATTCAACAAGTTAGCATTAACTGAATTTAGATTCCATAAATTAGCTTATCTTTTAGCCTGTAGGCTTCTTCTGTGCGCATGTGACTGATCAGCTTCTAGAGTGTCAAATTATTCTTTTTCTATTTTAGATGGTTTTTGTACTCGCTATAGGATGAGGGAAATTTCTCTAGCATTACATTTTCTTTTGAGAACCTCACACATTTTCATGCCCTCGGTTAGAACGTTGGCCACTAAATTTTCATATTCATGTATCTGCTCCACTACCGATTTTTCGTTCGTCATATGAAATTTTAGCCATTTACTATACTTCTTGCGGCCAGCATCATCTCTTCCATACTAAAACTCGGACGTACTTCAATACCTTTGCTGACTTTTGGGGCACAAATAGATCAAACATCGAATCTGTCATATGATTCAACAAATGGCCACAGACTAATTTATTGTCTTTCTTGTACTTATCAAGATCAATCACGAGGACTATTTTGATTGATCAGAAAGATCAATGGGTTGTTTGGAGGACTTTGAATCATAGACAGTGGTCACCTTCTTAGTATCAGTAGGCGCTTCTGTGGTAAGGATATAATCAATCTCCAGCTACTCGTAGAAGATCAATAATTTCTGAGACCAACAACGATAATTTGCTTCGTCTAGTGGTTCGAGCTTGGAGAAATCAGGGAAACCTTACCATTCTTGATCAACATTTGAATAATTGCTTTAGATTGTTAGAAAAGATTTCATAAATGGTTGATGCACCGTGGATAAACCACTGCTCTGAAAGCAATTATGGCGTGACCTTAGTGCTAATTGCTATGTCGATTGCTCCCTAAGGTTAACACTGAAGAAACATTATGAAGGGACCTTGAGTGGAAGATATGGATCGTCCCAATTCCCAAAATTTTACAGAACAAAAAATTTTACAGAAGAAAGAATAAAATTATGCAATTCACAAAATTACAGAATGCCTTTTACAAATTACCAAGAAATAATTTGAATTTGGAACCCTTACTTTTGAAGACCAAATCTTCAATTGAATTTCCTCCAACTTCAATTGGGCACTACCACAGAGGTGACCTTGGTATTCTTTGGATGAGAATCCAGGCATGTTTTTTTTAAGAGGGAATTGGGAAGGAGAATGAGGAGGAAGGAAGGATTTTTTTTCTCACGGAAAACCTACTGTGTGTTTTTTCTTTAGGAAGAAGAAAGAATGAAAAACCTCTACCACCACTCGTAGACATTGTGTAGAGAATAATGGGGAGTGAGTTACAACTCCCTCCCTAAAATTGGTTTATTATTATTATTATTAAAAATAAAATTAATAAAAAAATAATAATAATAAACCTTTATATATATGTATATATAATAACTACTTTATAATATAATATATATTAAACTATTTGTTATATCAAATATAACATATAACCTATAGTTCAATATTGTATCCAATACAATATAATCTATGGTTTAATTCTCTCAATAACGATATATAATATAAATCTCATTTATATTAAATTTAATTATATGAATCCAATTCACATAATTAATATTTGAATTATATTCAAATATTAAATTTCTCTCATATAAATACTTAATATTATAATGTATCAAATACATTATAGTAAACATATAATATATATAATTAAAATTTAATTAATTATATCATATATAATCAATTCCTAAAATTTGAAGAATTCAAATTAATCCAAAAACTGATTCTCAATAAATTCTGTTGAGCTACCGAGGGGACTTCATGGACCTGTAGCTTGAAGCTTTAACGGTACGTGAATAATTAATTAAACTCTTTAATTAAATTATTCAGCATTCGTTAATTGTCAAACACTCCACTAATGATCGACAGCTGCACTCTTCACACTACATATGTATTTTGGTATCCATTGGTTATAACCAATCAACAGTATAATGACCCTTCACATATTGTTCGTAAGTACAGCTGGGCCAAAATTACCATTTTGCCCATTTAGTTACATCTAACTCCTTAAGTACCACTGATCCCTTCAATGTACAATAAATCATAGTCTAATTATGACCAAAACCCTCTCGGGCCAGAAGAGGATGTGACACCGCATTATTCAGTCCTAGAATCAGTCCTTAGGGGAGCAATTTATCTACTTGCCCCAACATTGGGGAAGGAGTGAATTCTTTCATGTGTAGCTGTGTTCCTAGCTTCCCAATCAGACGAAAAATCCTTAAAATGGTAAGTTTGTTGAGTCAGCGATCTGGTCACTCTCACACACAAATAAAAGGATCGCCTTCATAGGCAGAAGTTCACAACTCACTCAGGATTCAGGTCATGTTACCTATGGTAATCCAGATAAAATGTAAGTCTCTATTATGAACGGCGTTATATAATGAGATTAAACATTTTGTGGTCCGATCTTATACAAAATCCTTTGTATAAAATATCCTCGCTCACATGTCTCCACATGAATGATTAGGATCAAATCATTTGTAGCATTTTACAACAATTCTAACATATACAAAGCGGGTCATACTCGTAGCATCACTAGGATAAGGTATCCAGTCTTATCCATCTACTACAGACCATTTAGGTTAACTACAGACCATTTAGGTTATCACTTAAACATGATCCACCCGTATGTCTCTACATACATGTTTAAGTTATAAGATAACCTTGGATGTTAAGTTTTTGGTTTGTGGTTAATGCAACATATTTTGAAAGAAAATATAATATATTTTATTACAAAGATAAATGTTTGTTACAATACAATTACAAATACAATACAATAACAAACTATAGAACCCTACAAGATTTAGGGCATCAACCCAAACAAACACAACTTCGAAATTCAGGCGTGCACCTTGCCGGAAAATGAACTAGAATCAATGAGAAGGTTGCTTAGAACAGAAGAACAATTACAAGAAAACAGAAGAAGAAAATTCAGTTGTGTGTCTCCTCTCTCAGGTCTAATTTGTGTTAAATAGCAGAGGAAGAGAGGAAAAGAACGGTAATAAGAACATGAATGGTCGAATGAACGTTGAACAGTCAGATGAACATTGATACAATATTCATAAATGGCCAAAAACGAACAGTAATTAAATGGTAAAAAAATGAACGGTCATGGAAAAAAAGAATGGTCAACAAAAATATTAATAAAGTGATTTTATTTAAAAATAATTAAATAAACAAGTAATAAAAATCAAGTTTTTTTCAGACGAACATGGTTACCCAAAGTCACCCATATGACCAAAGAACGACAACGTGCATGTGGTGAAAAGGTTATACTTCTACCACCAAAGCACTTTGTATTATCATCTAGGCAATTCTAAATCTATCCATGTGGGACAAAGCTTCCAACTGTCCTTAACTTTTTCTATGGATCTAGGCCTAAAAAGTCATTTCTAACATATACTAGAACACCTAATAATTATTAAAAAAAAAAAAAAAAGAATTACACAGTTAAGAATTATGTACCACAAATCTCGATTTTCCAAAGACCATTCTTTAATTAAATATTTCTATATGATGCTTATATGAATATTTTAGGTGGAAAGAAACCATCACACTTTCAAGAATATCGGTTGTAGTAAAGCTTTCAAATGTGAAAAAGATGTCATTTCTTGCCAGCCTTTGATCAAATAGACGATATTGATCACTTTTTTTTTCTTCTTTTTTTTTTTTGGAAAAAACAATATTATCCATAAAAAATACCACTGATTTGGACCATTGATATGGCATTTATTGTAATGAATAATCTCCATTCAAATTCAATGCTACTTTTTTTAATTCGAAAAGTGAGAGATTGATTTGGAAATAAAAAAAAAAGAAAATTTTCTATTGTTTTAACGACTTGGAACTTGATAATGTATATCAATTATTTAGACTATAAACTAAAAGAAAAAAAAATTGTTGTTAGCATATTTTGTGAGTCTTTTTGTAGTCTTTAAATCTACCATTAAAAAAAATATATAGATGACACGTGAAAAATCAGTCATTATTGATTGACTCATAACTTTCTAATCAATCAACAATAAATATTTATTGACATTTATCATCTATCATGGTAACATTTTCTATGAAAATTTTTTATTGTCAATAAATGACTCAAAAGTTATTTTTTCTGTCACTTAAACATTTACCTTGACATTGAAAATCTGTCACAAAAACATTAATAATGACACATTTGTTGGGTTTTATGTCTTAAAACTCGTAGTTATAAAATGATAAACATTTTCTATAATCAATATACCTATTATTGATTTCATAAATTGTATGAAAATCTAAATCCAATAAACTAAGACCCATGACTATTGTATTAGTACTTGAACTTTATGTGAAGACATAAAAGTGGATCAGATTCGAGTAAATAGTCAAAATAACACTTTATTCTGGTAACACCATTGGATGCGGCCTACTCTATAGTTGTTACAAAGAGTTGTAAAGTGTTACGTACGATGTGATCCTAATTCGTACATGTTATGACATGAGGAGTGAGGGCGTCCTATGCAATGAGTTTGCATAAGATCACGACCAAGAAATAAGTCACTCTTACTTTATAACGTTGTTTACTGTATAAGACTGGCTATTTCACCTAGATGACCTAGGTAACTCGATCTTAATCCTAAGCTAACTATGAACTCCTGTTTATTCGAGATTGCCCTTAGATTTGCATAGGTGAGGGTTGGCTCAACAACGCCGACTCAATAAAACTCCAATTTCAGGGGTAAAATCGGATAGATAGCTGGAGACATAGTGAGAAAGACGGAACTACCTAATTTAGGGATAGAAGAAAGGTTGTTCTCTCAAGTACTGAATCCAGGTCTTGAACAAGAGGCCCCACCCTCTCACTAGGCTGAGAGAGTTTGGTTTAGTGATTGGATCACAAACCAGTTGTTCATTAGAGGATCAGTAGGAACTTGAGGAATAAGATGTAATCTCAGGGATAAAACAGATATTTGACCCAGCCGTTATTACGAACAATCTGTGAAGGGTCGACTTGCTGATTATGGTTAAATCATATGGACATAATATATCTACAATGAGGGAGTGCAACTATGGGCTTTAGTGGAGTGACCCATTCGTTAACGAATGAAAATTAATCTGGTCTAATGAGTTTAACCAATTAATCTCGGATCATTGGAGCCCATGATCTGTATGTCCGCAAGGTCCCCCTACTAGCTCGTAATGGACTAGCTTTAAAATAGCGTGATAAGTTAATTTGAGATGTTG